>NC_134700.1:33828499-34128499 GCF_043290135.1 Rhipicephalus microplus
TAGTGATCAAGATGCATAAGCACAATATTGCTGCACTATTTATATTTGCCAATAAAACTTTTTTCTTTCTCTTTATTTAGAATTATTCTGACAAGTCAGACTTCACACAGTCTTTTACTCGTGATGTGAACAGGGTAGTTCTGAAATTAATATTCAGGAAACTAAAGTATTTGTTATCATGTCATGAAGCTTTTACAATGTTCAGATGCTTTTGTTCCACGGGTGCCCGAGACATAACCACAGCCACCCACAAAAGGACGAGGCAACTTGTACACTAACGCTGACGGAAACCCAAAGTAACACTACACTTCCCATCTGCAAAGTCCCAGACCTTACTGAGTAGTTCCGAAGGCGACCAAAGAAGGAAGGCACAAGCGCTGCTCTGAACGAGGCCCACGGTGGATGGCAAGTAGCAGAGGAGCTCGCACACCAAAGGTCACAACAGCCTTCAAATTAGAATTAAGGCTGCTAGTTGAGGAGAAGACACCAACACCATAGCCACGTCCCGGCAGACACCTATAATTAAGATCGTGCTCGAAGCCCGACAGCTCAGCGTGTCCAAGGGCACACGACGCCTCACGGCAGGGCCCCGTCAGAGACACATTGCCATGGCCCGCTCGCAACTGACAGGGCCCTCCAGGCTCAGATGGTCACCGAGGCACGGGTCCGGAATCCGACCGCTGAGGATTATTACCAGTCTTCATCGCTTCTCTGGTTTCTTCTCTCTCACCCTCGAACCTCGTCCCATCATCCTCGTGCATCCCGTAACCTTCTCTGAATGGTGTTTGCTCTTCTATAGTATTCTATGTTCCAACACACGTGCCACTTCCATCGTCGTCTTCTACTCGATCTTGTCATGGCGGGCACATTAAAGTCTCAAGGACGTCACTGATTACTGAACTATTCAAAAGTGTCAGAAGAGAGCAGCGCTTTGCAATAGGTAGTGTGAAAGGAGAAGTGGCATAGTTGGGACGTAAGGAGCCACAGAGCCAATCGTATGACGTAGGAGCCACAGAGCCAAACCATGAGAGTGAAATAGGTAACTAGAACAAGGCTGGGGTAGAGCCGATTCATCAAGCATTATGAAATCATGAAAGGTATTAATTGATATGTGGGGTTTAATGTCCCAAAACCACTATATGATTATGAGAGACGCCATAGTGGAGGGCTCCGGAAATTTAGACCACCTGGGGTTCTTTAACGTGCACCCAAATCTGAGCACACGGGCCTACAACATTTCCACCTCCATCGGAAATGCAGCCGGGATCCGAACTCGCCCGCGCCCTGCGGGTCAGCAGCCGAGTACCTTAGCCACTAGACCACCGCGGCGGGGCAATCATGAAAGGTAGTTGACCACAGTTCTTCAAGAGGAAAGTATATAGCCCAGCTGCATCTTACCGGTACTTACCTAGCAGAAACCTCCAGTCTTACAAAGAGGGTGGAACTTGCATTAAAGAAGTACATACTGACACAATCCTGAGGCACCCCAAAAGGGGCATTTTTCGTTTCTATGGTGTGCACTATCAACGCTCTCCACACACCAGGACCAGCAAACACCCATAAAATGTGCAAGCCAGCCCCACCGCAACGGACATTATCATGACAAGACAACAGTGTTTTGCGACATTTGTGTCTCGGGCATGCAGCACAAATCACAGAAATCGCTGTCAGAGCCTCTGGACAACAGTTTACCCATCATTGCTTACATGAACCACATGCAACAATACCCAAATTGAGAGCTGTAACTAGTCTGCTCAGAGTTGCGGTCTTCCTGTAACGTCAGACCTGTGCAAACATCACTGTGAAGCCGCCCTCTCGACACCGAAACTGAAATTGCTCTTTTAAGGTAACGGTATTAAAAGTATATTCAATGCCTTCTCAAGCAGTATGACACTCCTTCTATCGAAAGTAACATGCTTTTAAAGAGAGTAACAACCAGAAAATATCTAAAATTCTTGTCATTACTCCTTTAAGGTCAATGCTGTAAGCAATGGAAGGGAAAATTAAAGGTGTAACCTCAACGGACAACGTCATGAAACAAATGGGTGTTAATGACATCTTAGTCAAAATCAAAATGAAATGAACATAGGCAGGCCATGTAGTGCATAGGCAAGATAACTGCTAATGATTGATATGTTGATTGATACGTGGGGTTTAACGTCCCAAAACCACCATATGATTATGAGAGACGCCGTAGTGGAGGGCTCGGGAAATTTCGACCACCTGGGGTTCTTTAACGTGCACCCAAATCTGCTAATCAGTACTGACTAGCAGATAACTTCTAGTCAGTAAGAGTAACTGACTGCAAGGCAAATGTGCAAGGGCCAGACAAGTGGGCAGATGAGATTAATAGGTTCGCCGGTATAGCGTGGCAGCCGCGAGCACAAGACCAGATTGATTGGTGGAACAAGCTCTGCAGAGGACACAGTCAGGCAGATGAATGAAACTTTTCTTTGGCAACCTGCCCACAACATACAATAAGCCACTTGCAGAAAGGCAAACAATTGCTGCTGGTGACTTACTTGCGGCCGGGTCCTCAAGCATCGAGACAAAGGACCGGTACGTGTTAATCTGTGTTAGTGGATCCAGTGTTAGAGCCATCTTGCCCAATGAGGAAAGGCCCTCCTGAAATCAAACAAATACCGCATACTGTCTCATCGCAAGACACAATTATACGAGAACAGTTACAATTTGTGAGTGATGAATGAAACGTGACTAAAGATTACCTAGACCTTTGTCAATGATTCAGATGGCACTCAACAATACCTCGAGGGTAAAGGCTATTTCAGTCTAGAAAGGCCCTTCACGGATATACTAACCACGTAGTTACATTCTATGATAAGCACCAGCTAGTGCTAATACATACTACCAAACAAGGAAATTCACAAAAATTGGAAAAAACAAATGCACCACATTTGCACATAGTTGCCAAGCACCTTAGCAGGCTTCTTCTAGCAATAAGCCAGTGCACTTGGATACAACTTTAGAAGGTATTTTATTCCCAAAGCTGTTTGAACATTAGCTTGCACTCTGGAGCGGTGACATTACTAATCAGACGGCAATCATGCTTGGGTCATCCAGGTGGGGCCATTCCTACCTTCTGAAGGACAGATGCTACTCGGAATGCAGACATTTTCTCCCAAATAAATTGTTTTTTAATTCTTGCTTTGCTTCAGAAGTTAGTTTTTCTACTCCCATGACAAAAATAATCAACACTGTAGTTGTCGAAGTTGGTAAAATCACTTTCAAAGAGCACAAGGTGCAGTGGCGTACCAACTCTTTCGCGAGTGGGGGGGGGCAAGTCTACCCCTCACTTAACAGCAAATTATAATATATATATATATATATATATATATATATATATTGAAAACCTACTAGGGATATCATCAAAGCGGCAGTGTTGGCAAAATTTCGCTATGTTGTAACATAGCCTCGTAACAGTTTCATTCTCCCATAGGAACACAATTAAGTAATTACTGTTGTGATGGAAAACTATGCCTTACTTGTTTGTTTCCCCAGTGTGCAGCCGAGATTGACCACTGTCGAAAGTAGAGGGGGCTCAGCCCCCAGACTTTTCTCAGTGGGGGGGGGGGGGGGGGGGCTGCTGGTATGCCTATGACAAGGTGGGTACTAAAACGTAACAGCTCATTGTACAGAGTCCCCTGGAAATTGTCATGTGGCTGCTTACTATTGCATTTCACATGAGTTCACCAAAGCCAAAATAACAATGATGGCAGAACTATTATCAATAACTAACAGACAGGTATGTCAAGGAAAGTATAGTGAATGTTAATCAAAGTAACTATAATCATGAAGGAAAAAACGTGGACGAAAAGACAACTTGCCGTGGACAGGAACCGAACCTGCGACCTCCGAATAATACGTCCGATGATCTACCAACTGAGCTACCACAGCGCCATCCACCCATCCACTTCATGGGGTATGTGCATTTAAACACAGGGCGTCAGTCAGCACAGCAAAAGTCAGTGTTCCATACTCGCCGCAATGGCGTAATTTCCTCGGCATAATTGTCCGTTAGTTCTCATTAATAGGGTGTCTAACAAAGAAAACGTGCTATTAAGTTTTACACTTCTTTCCTTCATGGTGAAAGAAACCATTTTAAAAATCATATCCTAACTACATTGATGAGCTTTCATTTGTATGACTAAAATGCATTTTTCTCAAGATGCAAGCTTGGGCAACCTTTCAAGTTTGAACATCATGTTTCGGGTTCTTCTGATGCCCAGGTCGGGTTTCCCCTTTATTTCTTAATGTGTGAAGAGTTCAATCATCGTATTCTAGAGACTGGGTGAGCAGACACAAGGAGGAGGTGGGGACACCTCATGACACACTCTCTCTCTCTCTCTATCAATCTATCTATCAATCTATATATATATATATACATATATATATATATATGTATATGTAACACACCTTGAAATCATTGTGGTCACTATCTTCAGGTACAAGCTAGTTGAGAAGCTGCATAAACTCTACACGCAGAGCAATAAACAGCGACATCTGATTAGTGCCAATGCATCTCCCCATTTTTTGTGTTCTTAGTTGATACGGGTAGTAAAAAGAAGGAAGCGGGGATAGCACAAAAGAATGCGGGGAGTGATCGACTCTCTGTCGCCCTTTACATTGACAATCTCAAATACCATAAAAAGCCATAGCGGCAGCCATCTTTCGGTACCCAGAGCAGAGAACCTGTCTGTTACATTATGTGCAAGTTATGTATATATTCAGTCAGTGAGAGAAATATAAAAGGGGAAGACAGGCGCTCCACCTCCTCCGGGAATATAAAAACCTTTCCTGCGCCTACGGCCCCTTCACAAGCAACTTTCCATCAAAGCTCACTGTGCCGCACTCCTAAGCTCACAGCAGGGTTGCCAGGCTGGGCTATGAATTGCCAAATTGGGCTACATTTTTGTGAAGTTGGCAGGATTTTCGAATGTTGGCTGTTTGGGTACTTTTGGGCTATTATCTGTCTTGACTTTAAACGCTTATTTTCCACTGCTTTTTCTCCTCTTGATTTGTTGTTGTGCCTAATAGTCATTGTGCATTAAGTGTTTACGTGTATAGTTGTCCCTCTGTATTATCATGTACCTGTAATTTCGCCTTATTTAGCTAGCAGCGGCCTTCTACCGACAGTTATGCCTATCAGTAATAATGAATTCATACATGTCCTTTTAAAGCGACACTTCCCCAGCTGGTTTGGCGAGGCTCCCGATTTGTTCATTCTCACGCTAAGTAAGTTTGTAGACTAAAAAGAAAGTAACGGAAAGCACGTGCACATTATTTATTAAGCCTTGTGAAACTATTCGGTGCTATTTATATGCTTGAAATCACACAACTCTAAGCACTGTCGTTGTTTCTAAAGAATATAGCTTAACGCTTTACTTTTGTTTTGCTTGATATAAGATCCAACATAAGAATTGAATGTGACTGCATCATTTAGCTTTAGTTAACTGCTCACAGAATGGATTGATATGTAGGGTTTAACGTCCCAAAACTACTACATGATTATGAGAGAGGCCGTAGTAGAGGGAGTCTCCGGAAATCTTGACCACCTGGGATTTTTCAACGTCACCCAAATCTGAGCCCATGGGCCTACAGCATTTCCGCCTCCATCATCGCTTATAATAATAAACCAGCGACTCGTCTCCTACATACAACTCCTTCATCTCCCTTTCCTTGGGCGATGAACCTCAGATTGTGGCCTCACTTCCAAGGAAGACAATTTAACTCGCTGGACCTTTAATATTGATTATCACCTGGAAAGAGCAACAACAAAATACAAATACTAGTACACAATGCGGAATTATTTGCTTCCATTTCTCCTATCTGTGTCACATTCAATCTTGCATTGAATAGCAGCAGGAGACACGCATGTTACATGGGTGCTTTTCAACAAAATGTCTCGCTTCTTTTTAATCTGGTTTCTAGAAGTAAATGTTGCTTCGTTTCTCCAATTTCTTTCTTTATGAGTTCTCTCTGTATAAAAAAGAATTGGCACAATGTTGTTTCATTAACTTATTCCTTTTGGCTATTTTGGGCTATTGTCAATCAAATACATTTGGCTACTTTTGGGCCATTATTGAGCCTGAATTAGGCAGTTCACCCTCTGAGTACCTGGCAACCCTGCAGTTTATGTGAACCGTGGTGAGCCAATAATAATTATTATTACGGAGGTCTTGCATCCCAAAATAACAATACAATTAAGAAAAACGCCATGCTCCAGGAATTTCGACCATCTGGTGTTTGTTAATGTGCACTGACATCGCACTGCCACGGCCAGGCTAGACAGCACCTGTGCGCTGCCTTCTTACGGCCTTCACAACGGGTGTAGTACATGCCTCTAGCCACTCCTTTGAGAGGGCACTCTGACCCTGCCATCTTCCGCCACTGCGTACAGCGCACGAACATATGAATACGGACGCACTTCTCCACTCACTGCGCGTTGAAAAACAAGTTGCTTAATCATTGAAGACGCACAAATGGTTTATGACATTGCTCATACCTGATGATGCTGGGCTTAAGCCTGTACCCCTCTGAAGAGTGCACTTTACTGGCAGTGTCACAAGCCCTGAAGTGTGCGCATGATCGTAGCCACTCTGTGACAGAAAGCAGCGTACCACACACCCCTTACAAAATAATCTGGGTATGCTGAATGCTTTCTTCCGTGACATTCATTTGATGCAAAATAAAGACGGCCTTTTCTGTTTTTTCTGTGCATCTGCTGTGATTTTTTTAATGCATAAGTGGTGCTTGCTTTCGCGATACTATTGGGACGCATTTTTTCTTTTTTCAGCAATCGCTACACTTTCTCACATTTTTAACGATAGTGCAACACTTGGGAGCACAATCGTCCTATCAGTCTGGTATCGACTCGCCCGATGAGCATTGCTGTTTATTGTTTGCCTGCAAACACTTGCTGCTTCTTGTTCAGTGAAAATGTCTTGTGAAGTTGAAACATTCAGATCTGTTTCGTTGGTCTCAGCTTTTCGCTTCCTTGATGTTTCACGTAGGGGCCAAACTCGTGAAGCAGGATTTTTACAAGGCTTCTATGCATTTGAAACCATGTAGGAAAGATAAATGTCGACAGGTGTAGGCGCGCGCGTGCAGTCAGGAATAAGTTTTCGGCACACAGTCTATCGCCAAGTGTCTGCTGCATAAGACTGTCGATGCAGACTTGCAGTTGATGATGAGGTTGTTTCTTGCAATGTTCTTTTGTCACTTGGTGCACAGTTCAGTATTGTGCGGGAATTGATAAGAAGGAACACTGGGTGTTTTCCCGAACGGGACTTACACTACGGAACCACGACGATCGAGCAGCAGTGACGGAACGCAGCAATACACCTTCATGCAGCTTATAATATCCATGTGCATAATGTGCACACTGAAGTTTGTGCGACTGCCTTCTTGACTCAAAAAAATTACAGTAGATTGAACACTGACAAAGGACCAAATGAAATGCAAGCGTGGTGAGTAATCCAGAATAAAACATGCCACACTAGAGAAAAGGCAATTCACAACAACCTGCTAGTAGCGATAAGCTACAAGAGAGTTTATACAGATTTTTCAGAAAAACAGCTGCTTACTTGCCAAAAAGTTGTAATGTTATCTATTTCTATTTCGAAACATGTTGTTCTACTATTTAAGAAGATAGCGCACAACACATTTGCACTACAGTTTTCGTTTAGGGGCAGGTGGACTGCGAGCATAAGCAGCTGCGTACTTTGTTTGCATTTTTCATGGATGTGGCTTGCAGTACAAAGAAATGCAAAGGGCTTGGGGTCTCCGGAATGAATATTTCCAGGTAGTGTTAACACCTTGACAATGCACACCACCAATCTCTGTGCGTGCCGTTTGAAGACGTTATTCAGCAGCAAGAGCCCTCTTTTTTTTTTTTTTGCTTTCTTTCTCTTTATACACAGTTTTTTAGCCATTAGATATACAACACACGTACGTGTTTCAAAGAGTTGTCCTGCTGCAGAGACAAGCTATTACCCCTGAAAACACTCCAAATTCATTTTGAAAAATAAAGAAAAATAGAAAATAGCTAGAAAAGGTAAGGTGCGCTTGTCATTCTGTGAGCGACCTCTCAGTGGCGACGTCATCTGCCGGGACCAAGGGCCAAAGGTGTTTGGTGCTCTCTGATCGCAGAACAGGAGCAGCATTGTTCTTCTATCGCTCTTATCATTGCCACTGCTTTATGCCTTCTCAATTATGTCTCTCATTAGCCGATTATTTTGCATTTTCGCCGAGTTTCAGCTTGTATTAGCCACGAGCACATACACACCTACGTTAAGCGGCAAGCCATCTGGTAAATTAGTTCTTTTAGTAGATGATTCTCCCTCTATCCTCGGTTTTTTAAATAATCCCCCTACCCCTTTTCGTCGAGAACCCTTATTCAATGGTTCACATCGACAAACTCCCTTGTGCCGTGTGCGCGGCACAGAAGATGCAGTGTCAGGGTCGCTGCGCCCCTTCCGCCGACGGGTGGCGAAACAAACTCTCCCATTGTATTCGCGACGGGTGAGAAGGCCGTAAAGAATGAAGCGCGCGCAGGTGCAGTCTAGCCCGGCCACACAGGTCGCACGCATTTCCCGCCTCCACCGAAATGCGACCGCCGCGGACGGGATCGAACCCGCGGCCTTCGGTTCAGCAGCTAAGCACCACAACCACGGCTCTACAAGGAGCCAAGGCTTGACTTAAGGAAAAAAATCAGCCACCACCTAAAATCGAAAACAAGGGTACTCAAGCGTCAAGAAACAAAGCCTCTACGGGACGTGGAAAAAAAAGGGGGGCCACAATCGCATTAATCCATCCGATCTTGCCAATAAGCCAGCCGGCCACTACTAGCGGTCGACAATCAACGCTGTGCCAAAACCGCTACTGCCTTTCATTGGGGCTATAGTGCCGGGGACCCCCAAACTCAGGCGTTCACTCGTACTCACAGCTGCAACCACGGAGAATAGAACGCAAGAGTACGCGGGCGGCTTGATGTACCCGTCACTAATATCGCTTTTCTCTCTCTCTCTCTTTGCGATACGACGTACTTGCCGAAAGCATCATGCTGGCATTTACGCAAATTATGAATAGCCACGAATGAATTTAAAAACCGTGAAACACCTTGAAGTGCGGCAGTTTGGGCAAGTTGGTATGACATGACGATAGTTATACCACGAGAACACGTGTCCTTGTCTCTTTGTCGTCGTTCTGTTCTCGCGCTATAACTATCATGTGAAACATCGTTGAGTAGAATTAACCGGTTTCGGGCTTTTTCAGCGGAGATAGCACTGAAGCGGCTCACCTAAATCGAGAAATGCTTGGATCAGATAAAAGAAACATATCAGCGCCACCACAAAGAGCGTCGAGCGATTCAATTGTGGCAAACTACGACAAAACGCATACCTCGGGAAGCGTGCACTGTCAGCGGCGGTAATTCAAGAGACAAGGCATGCGGCAGCTTCCTTGCTGGACGCCTCAAGTTCGGAGCACTTGACAGCACAGCTAAGGCGGAGTAGCGGGTTGACGAAAATATTCGCACCACAGAGCCTAGGTGTTCTGTGACAGACCTCAACAGATGAACACGCGCACTGACACACGAACGTCATCCGTTGCGCCATCAGTGATTGCCATTAGAACCATAAAGAGCAGTGTTGCCAACCTTCGGAGCCACTTTTTTTCTCTCTGTAGTACACGGAGGAAGGAAACCTTTCCTTCTCCGTGCTGTAGTAAGATATTCCTTAGATTTCCCTAGATTTTTGTGGAGAGCGGATTTTTAGGCACGACCTTCTGTATTGGCAGAGACTGCTGCGCCGCGCAGTGCACAAGCCACCCCCACACAGAAACGGCTGCTGCACCGCATGAAAGTGACGTCATGCATTTTTCGGTTAGGCGCTTTGTTTGAATAGTTGGGAGTGTCTAGCCGTACGTCTAGTAATAATGATAAAGCAGTTAAAATTACGTCCAAACGATAAAGTGAACAAAAATGTTAGTTAGGTTTAGCGTGACAACAATACAAAACCGGCTTGTTTGCCATCTCAAACTGATCGGCAGCTGTGGCGTAGTTGGTTAAAGCAACGCCTCCTCTAGAAGATGCCTGCCGCATGAGAAGAAAAACGGCTGCCACACCCTTTTCCTCCTTTATTTTTGAATGGATGGATGGATGCTATGAGCGTCCCCTTTATAACGGGGTGGTGACAAGTATGCCACCAGGCTCGACAAAAAAAAAAAACTTTTTTTTCTTTTTTTTATGTTGGCCTAATGCCTCTACTTCGATAAATTCTATCTTAATGGAAAAAAGGTAAATTTTCAGCTTAAGTTCTCTGCCATTTACGGCACACTGTCCATATTTTATTTTTCCAATATTTATTTTTGTCCTTTCTCTCTAATTTTCTGCCACCAATACTCTAACCGTCTCTTACTTATTTCAATCGCGGGTGTGTTCAGCTTTCCATTGTTGTCCCTAAAACCCAAGGCTTCCTGTAGGCTCGTGCCCAAACGTGCACCTGGGTGGATATCTCCCCATTCAATCAGAACATGCTCCGCCGTTTCCTTATCTTTCCCGCAGCATGTGCATTGTTCTTCTTCTTTACTGAACCTTGCTTTATAACTACGCGTTCTAAGGCAACCCGATCTCGCTTCAAACAGTAAAGCGCTTCCCCTTGAATTATCGTAAAATGCCTCCCTCCTTATTTCATTTTTGCCCTTTCGGTAGTTACTCAAAGCCGGTTTTTTCTCCATAGCTGCCATCCAGTAAATCCTCTCCGCCTCCCTGACTTTTCCCTTAACGCTCTTTGTTGACATATGGCTCACAATACCAGCCGTATATTTACTAGTGAGTCTTCTAGTTCTTTTTCTCCACTGTGTGTCCACGCTCTTCCTATACAAATAACGGAACACCTTCTCTGCCCATCTACTCTCCTTCATATTTCTTAGCCTTTCTTCGAACCTTATTTTGCTCTGCGCTTCCCTCGCCTCAAAACCTGCCCACCCCATATCGCCCTTTACAGCCTCGTTTGTCGTCTTCCCGTGAGCACCCAACGCGAGGCGTCCCACAGTCCTTTGATTTACATCCATTCCCGATTGCACCTCTGCCCTCATGCACACCACTGAGTTCCCAAAAGTAAGCCCTGGAACCATTACACCCTTCCACAGACCTCGAAGCACCTCCTACCTATTGTATCCCCACAACGCTCTGTGTTTCATTATTGCCGCATTCCTCTTTCCTTTTGCTGCCGAGGCTTTTTCCTGTACCTCCATGTATCTATCACTCTCATTTACCCATACTCCAAGGTACTTGTATTCACTTACCCTCGGTATTTCTTGGCCTTGTATGGACACCGTCTGATCACAGGGATCATTGAATACCATCAAACCACACTTCGTTACACTGAATCCTAGTCCAAGAGCTTCACCTTCCTTTCCGCATATATTCGCCAGCTGCTGTATATCATCTCGACTGTCCGCAAATAAGACGATATCGTCCGCATAAAATAAACCTGGAAGCTTCTGCTCAATCATCATGCCGCCCTGTTTGTGTGACAGATTAAAACCAATGTTGCTACCTTCTAGCGCTTTTTCCATACTCACCATGTACAGCATGAATAACAGTGGGGACAAAGGACATCCCTGTCTCAGACCCCTGCTAACCTCAACGTTCTCTTTGCTACGCATTCCTTCCCACTCTATGCAAACTGTATTTTCTCGGTATATCTCCCTCAAAATCTGTATACAGTCGTCGCCCATGCCCATTCCTTTCAATATATCCCACAAAATTTCCTGATTAACGTTGTCGTATGCCCCAGTGATGTCTAGAAAAGCCACGTACAAGGGCCTATTCTCTATTTTAGATATTTCTATACACTGAGTGAGAACAAACAGGTTATCGTCTAACCGCCTGTCGACTCGAAATCCGTTCTGAAGTTCTCCCAAAATATCGTTATGTTCGGCCCATGTTTCTATTTTCATTTTTACTGCTTGCATCGCCAACCTGTATAGTACCGATGTAATGGTTAGTGGTCTATACGAGCGAATCTTGTCCTTTTCTCCCTTGCCTTTATAGATTAAGTTCATTCTACTTTGTCGCCAACTGTCCGGTATTTGTCCGTCCTTTAGGCTTTTTTCTACTGCTTTTAACAATGCTTCTTTAGTGTTATGTCCTAGTTCGTTAATGAGGCTAACGGGAATCCCATCTAAACCCGCGGCAGTGCGCTTTGGAATTTTTCCTTCGTCCTTTTTCCAGTTGAAATTATCAAGTACTAGCTCTTCCTCTGTTGCTTTCTCCGCCACACTTTTACTCACCGGGGAGATCCCCTGGACGCTCTTTTGAAACGAATCGGCTGTTACCTTTTGGATGTAACCTAGCGCTTCGTACCCTTCCAATTGATTTCCTCCTTCATCTAGAATATGTTGTTGCGTTGTGACAGACTTCCTACCTAGCGCCTTTATGTGGCTCCAAAAAATCCTAGGCGCGGCCTCCTTTTTTTCGTGTATCTCTGTCATCCAGCGTTCACTTTCACCTTTAATTTTTGCCTCTACCAATTTCTGTACAAGGGATTTTTTCTCCAAATATATTTCCCATATTTTTTTTTACTTCGTCCTGCGGCCGCTTCTCCTTTTTTGCCTTTCTATGCTTCCGTGATGCTTCGCGTCGCTTCTCGATCGCCTCCCGGATTTCCTTGTTCCACCAACTTTTTGGCTTCCTTTTTCCCTTCCAGCAAACAGTTTTCTTCTCTTTCCCTATCTCCTTCGTCATTAGATGTAACAGCTCACTATACTCCCAGTCCTTGCCTGGTATTTCGCCTACTTCTTCCTCGACTCTTGCGGCTATATTTATTATTTGTTTGTCATTTAAATACGAGCTGCCAGACTTTGATTCCATGCTCATATTTTTAGTTTCGTATCCTATTTGTAATGTTATTCGTTTATGATCACTACCCAAGCTGTTAATGCCTTCCTCGTCTATCCTCATTTCTGTCAGTTTGTGGTAAGTTTGTGGTAAATGTTCTCGGTCGCTAGCGTCACCTGTGACGGACGGTGCAACAACGCAACACTTTGCATAGCCTCCGAAATAGCGGTGTACAGTTGCAGGTCTTGAACAACTCTCGACTGACGCGCCCCTATGGGCCGCAGATGAAAAACGCCTAGCTGCCGTGATAATGGATGGGTGGATAGATAGATAGATAGATATGGCTATACCCTTTAGATTGGGCGGTGGCTAGCGCCACCAAGCCGTAATACTTAATGAATCAAAAACTAGATTTATTTTTTTTTCCTTAAATAGTGAGGTTGAGAATTCGTACTTTGCAGCGAAGGGTTCAATTTCAACTCGTGCCTTGTCTTTAGCCACCAATCAAATGACCTCCTTCTAGTTAAGTCTACCCGCTTAAAGTCTATTTTGCCCTCTCTGTCCCTAAACCCCAGTGCTTTGAAAAACTGTGCGCATCATCCTAAACTATAGGGTGAAGCCCTTTACAGAACATTATCAAGTGTTCGGCAGTTTCTTCTTCCTCTCCACACGCACTGCGTACTGTGTCTACCCCTTTGCATTTGGCCCGATATGTCTTGGTTCGCAGTACTCCCGTCCTGGCCTCAAACAGTAGAGAACTATCCCGAGTATTATCATAGATCCTTTCCTTGGCAATTTCCTGCTTAAAAGTTCGATAGATCTCTAGTGCGGACTTCTTAACCATGCCCATTCTCCACATGTCAGTCTCAGCTTCCTTCACTTTCTTCTTAACCGATAGTTCTTTTTGGTTTGGCCACCTGCTGTTTTCTAAGTATTTACCCATCAATTTCCTGGTTCGCTTCCTCCATTTTGTACCAACATTCTTCATGTACAAGTAGCTGAATACCTTCCCAGCCCAACGCTCCTCCCCCATTTCTCTTAATCGCTTCTCAAATTTTATCTTGCTGCTAGCTTCCCTGCCCTCAAATATATGATGTCCATCCCATATCACCTTGTACTCCCTGATTTGGTGTATGATGAACCAAAACATATTTAAAAGAAGCAACGTTTTTAAGCCAATCTCTCACCCCTGAAGAAGAAGCTTCGAAGCATCAGATTTTTTTTCCCTTAAATTATTATTGGTTTGAGTTCTCATTCCTTCAGTTTCTATCCAAAACAGGCAGACTTTTATCGAATGTTCACCTTTGATTCCAGTCGTACATCATATCCTCGCTGCTCCGACAACCCCCTCACGCCGAGACATTTAGAGAAGTAATGACAGGTGCGCAACCGTAAACAGCCCTTCTTCCTTCTTGGACACTTATAGCTCTCGTGTGCGTGTGTGTGCAGGGGGGGGGGGGGGTAGAGAGAAGCGTACTGACGGAAAAAATGTTGCATCTTGTTTTTGTTTTGTTGTTTGCACCGGGTAGCTAACAACCTAGTCATTATTTTATTTTTGAGGAAGCAGCATACAATACAACACAATCATGCCCACCTAAAAAGACGCAAACACAGACGCTGTATTGCAACTGATGAGGTATTGTCGAAAGACTCAGCTTATGTAGGATAACACGTACATGTGCACTAACACCAGAGCATACAATGAAGACAAGTTTTTCTTGTAGTGTTTTGCAGGAAGACTTTATGAATGATGAACCATGAATGCACCTTACCTGATTCGAAACTCGGGACAGGTAACAGACTTTTTAAAGAACGCGACCCTGTCAAGTCATGGTTCTCAGATTTTATGCTGCAAAAATTTTGTAATACACCATTCCACACAATGACCAAATTAGAAGTGTAGGTGAATGTATTGACCAGCATAGTATCACCAAATTTCAAAATAGCACAGGTATTTACAGCAGCCAATGCATGTGGTACTCATTGTATATATTGCTATCAGCGCGCACGTGCCTGTCGCGGGAATTGCATGTTATGTTAAGTTTATCTTTAATATTAATATGTAGGGGCACGGGAAATAACTTGTTTTTGTATGTCGAAAGCTATTATATATATATATATATATATATATATATATATATATATATATATATATATATATATATATATATATATATATATATATATATGTGTGTGTGTGTGTGTGTGTGTGTGTGTGTGTGTGTGTGTGTGTGTGTGTGTGTGTGTGTGTGTGTGTGTGTGTGTTGCTTGGCAATTACAATTCTTTCACATGTGTTTTTTAATGGTGCTCTTTCGACGTTTATTGTACGAGCCGGACCACGTCGAATATCGCTCATTTTTAGTCCGAGTAAGTCCAAAGCGAAATATTTTTATATATGGTTATTGAGTTAGTCTGAGTGAGTTCCATTTATTTTGCCAACCTATGCCGTACGTGGGATCTTTCCGTATTCCGCAGAGTGTTGTTCTGAATGTTGTTTGCGAAATTTACTATAAGCTTTCTCGTTTGAATGGCAAATTTGGTTTTCATGTTAAGCAAAATCGTTTGTTCTAGGTGTTAAAAGTGCAACAATATTGCTGCTATTTTTCTGTCATACAAGCATCCAGAAATCTTGCCGAACTGTTCTATTTGCGTTCTGTTTGCAAAATCACTTGATGCTGCTCTGGGCAACCCGGACAATGACGACGTTTCAAGTTTCGGTATACCAATATCTCGTCATTTTGATTTTGGGCGTTTCGAGTGCCATATCAATATAGATTTAGTCAACAAAAAATGCGAACTCTACCCAGGTGCATTCACGTGCAGCGCTCCGCTTACCGGGAAGTGATACCAACCTGTGCGACAAAAGCAAAGAATCCATGAAAAAGAAAACATGTTGCATGGCAAAGAAGTCACAGTTATGAACTAACTGAATAGTATTTGAGGAACCATGTTTAATTAACCAGTAATCATGTGTTGGTTTATAATTGCAACTCATTCGCCGCGAAACATACTTTCTTTATTTTAACGGATTCTTTGCTCGTAGTGCTCTATCAATTTATCATTCTTCGGATCTAATTAACCAGGTGCTTTACACGTCGGTATTCCTTCATAGTGCCTCAAGAGATCCACGTGGTGCACTCTAAAAGTATTCGAATTCCTCGATGACTAAATCTAATACTTGCGTTGAAATAATTTGAATAAGTACTTAGAGAGCTATATGCTGTCTAGATGTTTCTTGCGTCCACTCAGCTTGTACTTAACGCTAGGATTGCACTTAATAATAGGAAACACCACAACCAACCACCTTAATATAAACACGTGCGAGGACTGAGATCAGTAGATCGCCAATTCAAAATTATTTAGTTACCTAATACAAAAAAAAAGCTTTTTTGAAAAAAAAATTTACAGTCGTTACACAGGGCAGACTGCTAGCAAATGCACTGTTAGCATATTGCTGTCTGGACACATCAATGTTAAATTTAGAGCCTAATGCGGCGCGTCATTGGCTCAACATATTTATGCAGAACACCACAGTCTAGATGATGATGGTCTACAAGTCCTTCAATTAGCAGAAGTGGTACGTCTCTTACAACGTGCTTTACTTTTCCAACTGCGTCAGGCGTATAATCTTCTACGCAGCCCTCTAGAATAGGTTTAACTGAAGGACTCATTGAGGAAGAGATACAGGCTAGTTTTCTTTTTGTACCAGCACCAAAAAGCACATCGGCACTACTGCCGCGTGCTCCACATATCACGACTCAGTGAATAGACAAACGCCATGATGAAAAATAGCAATGAGCAAAGTGCATGGTTTAACCCACCAACCTAAAGACTAGAGGGTTTCGTTACACCGGCCTTACAGACAATAGCATAAAGGCTTTTACTTGCCGTCTTCGCGATGGTCAAGTGTTGTAGTGTGCAACATCTGTGCACCGGGCCCCAGTGCATAAACCGGGTTTTGAGCAAAAATATGTCGCTTCTTTTAATCAAAATATGCCGGAGGGAAAATGTCTGGTGATCGAATGCTTGGTAGTCTGTAGGAAATCCTGTCACTGCGTTGATACGGCTTATATATGATACACCATTCTATAGAAGCGGCAGTGGGGCTTAACATTCGTGAACCATGGAAAAGCACAGACAGAGAACAAGTACTCCCATGTGAGAGCTTAGTTTAAAAAAAAAATGCTGGAGCGATTTCCTTTTTCTTGGCGCATCATTCAGGAGTATCATTTCCCGAAGTCCTGCGTGGCGAATAAATATTTGTAGTACTTTAATCCAAATATATGCGACTAACAACCGCCTCATACTTCAGCTATATAATGAAAATATACTAGAATTCCAAGACTTTCAAAGAAAAGAAGTTATGGCATACACTGCACGCCTTTTTATAGCAGATGTACGTTACGTACGTCATTGTGACCACTACCAATTCCCTCCCGGAATGAAACTGTGCGTGCTTGTGTGCGTGTGTCTGTAGAAGATGTCAAGATCGGCCTCCCTGGCTTGGCGCCGCTTGGACGCGGGGGACGATTGCAGCTAAGCCTACCCTGATTTGTTCCGGGTCAACGCTCTCGAGGTGCGCAAAAGAGGCGACAACACGAAAGTCACACTTCGAATTCTTTAGGGCTGTTGGCTCCCCTCGTCAAAAACTCTTTGGACACGCCTGACTGACTGACAGCCTAGGAAGAGCTGTCGGAAATCGAGGCAGCTTGATTTGTTCGACGTGCCACGAGACGAGCCGAGAGGTTGAGATCCATCGTCAGGTATGTTTCCCACACCCTGTGGTGCTTTCAAGTCTTCCACTCCCCCAGGCCCTAGCCTGTGTAGCGCTGCAGGCCCTATTCTGCACGTGCGATGTAACGTTATTACACTGTGCTGTGTTGTGCGTATTATTGCATTATGACCTACGTTGTGTTTCTCTCTCGCCGTGTGACAAACTGAACGTGCATTCTTTCTATTTTCTGGGTAGAAAAGAAGGCAGTGTTTTACTTTCTCTCTCTTTCTCCTTCTCTGTTTTTTTTTATCCTTATTCGCTGCGCCGTGCTCCCTGCTGGGCTGCAGAAGAAACTTAGGCGCCTTCTTCTAACCACTACCCCCACCATTTGGGGAACGGAGATGAAGACGACAATTTCTTTGGACTGCCCTGGACTGAATGGACATGCAGTCTGTTCGTTTACAGTGATCTGCAAGGCGGCTTTCCTGTAAGGTTTATTTTCTAAGCGAAAACTCTCGTTCCCAGACTGCTTTTCTCCCTCATTGTGTCTTTACCTCTTCGAATTCCAGCGAATGCACGCGAGTACAACAAAATGTCACCTCTCAAAATTCCAGCGAAGGCACGCGAGCACAACAAGATCTCAAAAAGGTGAATGGCAAAAACAAAATGAGCGAGAAAAGCAGTCTGTGAACGAGAGTTTATGGTTAAAAAACTAACCTTACAGAAAAGCTGCCTTGCAGATTATTGCAAACTGTCTATTGTTTTCTCCTGCAGAGAATTTTAGGAAGACCACGGCTTAATACGCGAGCACCGAGACGCTCTGAACCAGCTCTCAGAAGCTCTCATCAAGCTTCCATGATGCTACCTTTAGTGTGTAAATAGTGTATATAAACGTTGCTCTTATCAGCCCCGGCTACTCTGCTTGACTTTTACCTGAGACTTGGCTAGCTCCTTCGAACACATCACGAGCAAGCAATAGGGCACGGAGTTGTAAAGATGAGAATGTGCAACATCACATCGCTTTTATTACGTGACATATTCGTTCTACGCCGCATTCGCCCGATCGTGTCCACATATGACTTTCCAGTTTTTATAGCGACGACACACCGTTGATTGCGGTCACGACATTGAATGTCAATTAAACAGCGGTTGCATTATTTATTTGCAAATTACTTCTTCATAAAGTATGGTGAAGTAATTTATTATTTGGCCACTGAGGAGCTTTCTAACTTGACTTATTTTTTATCAAGACTTGAATATAATGTTAAGTTTTATTTGGTTGATTCTGAGCATTACCTTCGCAACAGAACTACATCTGTCAGCGACAATCATTCTTAACTTCTCCCAGTGCCAGTAGGTCCGTTCAAGTTACGTGATGAAAACCAGTTTGCTGGACTATGTCATATATGACATGTCGCTCAAATGTCAGTCTCTGCATTTTTGATGAATCCAGCCATCTTTTGTAAAGTGTCTACTGGCAAGTTTTCTATTAATTTTGTTTTGTTCTTTTTAAAACTGGTGTTCTCAGACAAGCTTATTACGCCTCTTCTCTCCACTGGATAACCGTTGTTACGCGCGGTGCCTGGGCCGACGGGGGAGGGCCGCGTTCTTTGTTCATCAAACAAGTCATCGAAGGCCTGCCAGCCTGCTGTCCGCCGTGTACTGTCCATCTTAGCCGGGAAGTGAGGTGGCATTCCGACACCATAAGACGTTCAACGAGACGACCACAATGGTTTCTTGGTGTCACAGGTGCAGTGTAGTGGCCACGCCCTAATCAAAGACCTTGACTTGAGCGAGTGTGAGCGGTACCGTCAGAAATGGTGTGTGTGTCTTGTGGTTCAACTGCGCATTCTGGACCCATTTCCTGATTTAGTCAAAACGCACACTTTATAGTGAGCCACCCAGCTCATTCGCAAGAGATCTCTCGCCCTGTCTGTACAGAATGTGATAAATCCTCTGTTAACTTTGCCATCTTACTCCTGAGTGCACATGCGTTTTCTTTTCTGTCTCTCTACACGCCCTTTCTTGCCCCTATTTCTCAACCCCCAGTGCTGGGAAGCAAACCGGATGCCAAGATATAGTTAATCCCCCAGCCTTCCTTTCTCTCTCTTGCCACCTTACTGCCTTGGCATCTTCATCCCGGGTATCCAATGTCTTAACAGGCTGGTACAAACAGATAAGTTAAAGAATAAAACAGATGGTGAATATTTTCTGCAGCATGTTTAGACGCTGCGTATAAGTGGTCTAAACTTCTCCCTTTCGATTTCATCCTTCGAGGCTTTGTGTAGTTCTTCATCTAACGCGCTGCATTCGTGCTGCACTGCTACCACTTCATTTCTCCTGTATATACGCCCTGTTTCAGGCAAGATTATAGGCTGCCATCTTGAACTGATAATGATGCCGTTTTGCATCCGTATGAATATTCGAATAGTGCTATGGTAAACTCGCACGCATCAAAACGCCGGGACATTACATTCAACGTCGGATGACCTTAATCATAGCTAATTACGACGCAAAAATACAGCAAAAATTGTTTTTAAGCCTAAGATGGCAGTGTCTATGCTTTACTGTAACTGTTATACATTTATTTTTTGTCAATTTGTCCAATATGTAATTTCATGCAGCGGCCGCCGAACTTGTGCCGCTGTTCATAGTGGTACTCTCGGTCTCTGAAGCTGGATGAAGATAACTAAGAAACCTGGTTTTTACTGGCTACATAAAATGTGAAACGAAGCAATAAATCAAGATGAAAAAGAAGACAAATCTGTGAAAAGTCAGTACTGGCGCATAAATGGAGCGCCGATTGCGCCAATAAAAAACGTCGGTGGCGGCGGCGGCGGCGGCGCGCCGATCAGTCAGCGCACACCTCTATGGGTAGTACTAGAGGTGTGCGCTGACTTGGAAATGTGGAGCTGCAACCACATACGCACACACCTATGGTCATTCCCATGAGAAAAAAATGTTCTGAATCACCTTTCTTGGGCAAGAATACAGAAAACTAGCTGAACAAGTAAACTAAAATAAATAAAGAAATAACCGAAAATCTAACCACCAATTGTCACCACAGCTGCGGAAGGAAAGAAGGAAAAACGTAATCCGTGACCTTGGCAGCAGCGGCTAAACAGAGGCATTTATTCGCAGAACACTGTGTATAAGAAAAGACACGGGAAACACGACACCAATGGCGCCGCAACAACGCCGCGTGCCGACCCAACTTGAGCTCTGGGAACAGCGAACGGAGTGCAATGGCAGAACACTGCAAAACCACTCGGAACATGTTTGCGCCATGCATACCAGTCCCGACGGCATGGTGTAGAGCTCGTTGCGTTGTTTTGTAGTCTTTCTGCATTTCTTGGAGTGCACAAAGAGCGCGAAAGGATGGGTACGAGGAACTTGAACATGGAAAACGACTTTGCCATCAAGCCTTTTACAGCAACGTTTATAAATATATATTTGTATAAACGTTGTTTTACAGTGTGTACTGGACGAACGCAACGACGGGTGTAGAACGACAGGAAATTCTTACGCACTTCAAAAATGACTATGAATGGAATCATTTTTGAATGGGAATGAAAAGAAAAATCTTCAAAAACTTGGGCGTTGCTATGTCGATACAACAAAACTGCAGGCCTGTTGGAAAAAGATGGCAGCAATATCTCATAAAGAGACTCGAGAATTAAAAGCCTCTCTGATTGCCGAGAAATAACAGAATTCTTCAACCATCTCACAGCTTGAATAAATTTATTTCCGCGTGTGATGAAGGATCACGTATGACATGAACGGTGCGTTTCTGCCTCCTTCCTTCTTGACATATGACCGCTACAATTTTCATGGTACCCTAAATTACGGTACCCTAAATTAAATGGTAGTAAATGACATGACAAAAGCCCATGGTCTGTGTCATCGTACATTTTAACAAGCTTGAAATCCAGCCAGATGGCGCATTGCTATCGGGAAATTTTTAGTGCGAACTAATGCTTCCTCACGACATTCACAAGCACCCATCCTGTCTCTCTCGTTCTTGTTAACGTCTTGTTTGGCGCTCACAACTTTCCCAATCGCCACAATTATTTAAAAAAAAAACTGAAGTGGCATCTGAGGGCGCAAGCAGTTCAACGCAATAAAAAAACAGAACGGGTGCTCGATTGCTTGCGAATCGTGCTGCTTTCTCGTCTTTGAAGCCACATTAATAATAAAACCGGAGCTTAGCACTCATTCTCTGTTGATTAGGTACATATTCATAGGTCAAGCTCGGTGTGGATTCCAATGTCACTTGATAAAGGTGACCTCAAGTGGCAATATGCGTCACAACATGCTGCAGAACCCAATTCCATGCATTCGTACCGTCGTGCTCGTTTAATACAAACGTTTGTATATTGGACTACAAAACAACATTAAAGACCGAGAATTATTTAATTCTTCCGTTCGTTCGTAACGCCCTTCGTTATGCATTCTTCTGTTCTTTGGGAGCAGGTCACGTGAGTTTTGTCGCATGAATTAACATAAATGGCTGTTTCTATTATACCACAGTCGCCGAACGGTGTACTCTATAAACACATCACCTGCATTAAACTTCGTGCCAGCACAATGTATACAATCCTCAATTGCGTCGAAAAAAAATACGGGTTTCACGCTGAGAATTTCCTATTGCTTCGTTAGATATTCCACCGTTAAATTAAAAAATAGCACCACCGTGAACGGGATTAACTCCATGACCGAGTTCCACTGCAAAAAGCGCTCGAATAACTGCACCTTGCAGGTATGCAATATACATTGCATGAGGTATTAGATGTGTGGTGACATCATCAGTTCAGGTTACATTGTTTTTGTAGAATTAGCTTTTTAGTCACGTTTACTATGCTTTTAAATGTTAATATTGCACCTCATCAGTCATTTAGTGATGGCCATTTCATTTCCACATCTTTAATGAGAGTTATGAATAGTTGATATCCAAGCATTTTTTTAAAGATATAAGACTGGTTTTTATCAAAGGACCAACCCTAGAACGAGTGTCGGGGACGGGGGAGATATGAACAGTCTTATCATTTGAAAAATAAAATTTTCGGCTTTACAAGCCGGAACGTCAATACGACAACAAGGCACGCCATCGTGGGAGGTTTTAAATATTCGGAACCATAGGTCGGCAAAATAAATGGAGCCCACATAGATTCACTCAGTAAATGTTCTTTGATCTTAGGACTCGTTATAGGGCCCAGCCTATTGCCGGAATTTCGGTCACATATAGGTGACTAAAAACATTTTCGCAATAGACTGCTTTCAATAGAGTAAATCAGCCCGACATTTTTCGAATACACCTAAGATAGTCGCCAAAACGCCTTGGACGTTTGGCGTGGAATGACCGATCAAACTTTACGTCAATACCTATCACTTTTCGTCTCCACTGTCTCTTTCCAAGTTCGTGTTCTTCCTTTCTTGACATTAAACTTCACAGTAATTTAACAAATCCGCATCATATTGGTTCTATAGAAGAAAATAGCTTGTGGTATACGCATCTTAAACAAAACTTGGCCGTGCACTTACGCCCCATCTCACTGTTTTGTATCGAACATTTCAGCGTTCTCATTTCACTTACGGTATTGCCGCGTGGTTGCGACGTCAAAGAAGATGGTACGTGGGTTACTCAAGAGGACACTTTTTATTGAGTGAACATGTGCATAGGAAAGTGCAAAGTACTAGAAATTCGTGCTTTACACAGATAGCGGTAATCAGAGCATTGGTCGTAGGTAATATGATCTGCGCGAAGGTACGTCGCCATTTATACACGTAGCATCCATATCGTAGGTGTCTCAATCTTATCAGAAGATTCTAAAATAATCTAGAGTTTTCGCAGACAGCCAAGCGTTCTTTCCGCAAGGCAATTGATTAATATGTAGTGTCTAACGTTTCAAAACCACCACATGCTTATGAGAGATGCCATATAGTGAAGGACTCCAGAAATTTTGGCAACCGGGGGTTCTTTAACATGCACCCAAATCGCAGCACATGAACCTACAGCATTTTCGCCTCAATCGAAAATAAAGCAGCCGCAGGTGGGACTTGATTCCGCGACCTGCGGGTCAGCAGCCGAGTACCTTAGCTACTGAACCACTACGGCAGTGCCTTTGCGCAAGACAGTGACATAAAAATACAAGCGAGCGTGGCAGTATGATAATGTTGCGATAAAATTTCAGCAGATGTAATATGTTTCACTGTGGATGCCATTTTCATACAGAACCGTCAGCGGGTGGCCACGCGTTGCAAGGTGGATCGACGTCTTCGGGTACTTTGAGTAGGTTAAATTTCTACTTAAAACATACAGCGTGACGACAGCACTCACGTTGACTGTAAACTTTAACGAAACGAAGTGCACGCTTTGGTGGGATGATATGCATATCATTAAGAAGCTGTTGTGTATTTCTCAAAGGTCGAGATCCCCAATGGTCGAGAAACCCTTCTGGATGAAAGGAATATATCCATGTAATGTTTACAGCCAGCCTTTAGACCGCAACAACAACTAACGGTGTGGGCCGACATCACTCCTGTAAGTCTATTTAGTGATGTGTCCGTTACAGTAAAAAGTAACTAAATACCTCACTCGTTACTCTAATAAGAAAAAGGGGAACGTTTCACGGCTCCACGTTATACAAATGCATAAAAAGGTAACGCATTACCGTTACCGTAACCGAAAAAGCATAACGAATGTTACCTCCGCCATAGCTCCGAAGTCATCAGTTTTAATCAATGTGTCTTTGCTGCAGAAACCCACAAGGAGAATTTTTAAAACTCAACTTTATGTTTCACACATACTAACCCAAGCAAGGATTATACTCAAAATGTTCAATTAACGAGAATTATTTGTACAAATGTACTGAATCTTAGCAATGTTATATATAAGCTTAATGATGCCTGCACATGTGATGGCTTCTGACTCTGCAGTGACACAGGATGAAACCATTTTTTTTTCATTGGAGGATTACACTAAAAGTGAGGTTCGATAATCCACGGTATTCAAAAAGAAACTATCACTGAACTCTTAAGAAATTTACAAACATCGGCCTTTTCTAGATCCTTCAGCACCTGCAATAAAGCAAGTCGAAATCGGCACTGTTGGTCCTAGCCACCGGAATGGCCCGCCATGCTCCAGTAGGCAATCACGGAGGCCTACGGAGGCCTACATTGGTGCCTTTTTATTAGAGAGGTGGGGGGGGGATCAGGAAATGTCATGGGGGAAAAGGGGGACACTTGCAAGTTTGTGACACCAGATGTGCCTTGCAGAAATGTAAGTCTAGAAAAATCACGTCTTGCAACACACATCTTGCAATAGCAGCCAATTTTTATATGTTGCAGGTTTTATTTTTGTTTATATAAGAATATAAACCATGCCTAGAAATCAAATATACAAACGAAGATAGGTTCCCAGCACTCGTGATTGCATTCTTCTATTGAGTTATTCCGGAACAAGTCGAGAGTGGCAGTTGCTATTTCGATTGTCTCACACATCTGATGGGTATCGAGCACGTGTACACGCTACAAAAAAAAGCATTGAAAAGTTGAAAGTTTTATACATACTTATCAAGCATTCTTATTTGTGACGTTTTGAAGAGAAATTTTAATGAGACCCACTTGCAAGCGGTGTCCCCCTCCCCTGACCAAACACCAAGGGGTCGGGGAGTCTACGTTCTCTGCAGGCGTGGTCAACGGACGCCCAGCTCGTTAGCAGTATGGGCTGTGTATCTGAGCAAATATTGCATTTGCTCTCATCTGCACATATGACCATCGACAGGTTTTTGTCTTGGGGGGATGCAAACCCTTCTTTCAACTTGCATCGCGACTGAGGGAGCGGGTCGTGTTGGTGTCGCTAAAGTGGGTAGCAAGTGCTGGTGGAGCTTGAAGGGCTCACGTGTCCGTGTTGCACCACCCGCCTCGGCCACGCCCATGTCTACATTTCATTCATTGAACACCGTGCTGAGAACTAGTTGAATAAATGCGCAGATTTGTTTCCTTCCGCATCCTGTACCACTGCATAAAAGATTCTCACATTGTGAAAAGAAGGTATTTTGATTCGTTTGAAGGAAAGTTACATTCAAAGCATGACAGATACTCAGAAAAGCGGTTTCATGCAATCGCAACAAGAAAACTCGAAGCAGAGGTGCTTCTTTTTTGTGCAGCGTACAGTGTAAAACTAAGATCGGATTCGGAAAAAGCGAAATGAGTGACGTGCGTCACTGCTTGCTCATTGTTCAATGAAAGAAGGTTTCATAAAGTATGACGTAGCCAACAACAGCAACAAACTGCTGCATCTTAAATTTAAAAAAAGCAAAGTGCTGCACATTTACGGTAGAACATGGACATAGATTGAAATACGCGTTATTTTTTTATGAAGGCAAAATAAAAACCACTTTACAAAACGCTTTGCATTCATCGGGATGTCGACACATCTGTGTAGAGCCATTTATGCTATTTGGATGAAAATCCCTGAATTTCAACGAATTCAGTAACCTGTGGCAGAAGAGCCTTTTGAATTTTCAGTTTCGGTTTCTGCGCCGCCGACGCCGCCGCCGCCGACGAAAATTGGCCGCACGCCGCCGCCGATGAAAAAACCGGCGTGCGCCGACAACGCCGCCGCCGCCGACTCTGGACGACCCCCACGCCGTCGCCGATCGAAATCGCCTCGGCGCTAGAGGTGTGCGCCGAGGTGATTTCGACCGGCGGCGGCGTGGGGGTCGTACAGAGTCGGCGGCGGCGGCGTTGTCGGCGCACGCCGGTTTTTTCATCGGCGGCGGCGTGCGGCCAATTTTCGTCGGCGGCGCAGAAACCGAAACTGAAAATTCAAAAGGCTCTTTTGCCACAGGTTACTCAATTCGTTGAAATTCAGGGATTTTCATCCAAATAGCATAAATGACACTACACAGATGTATCGACATCCCTATGAATGGTAAGCGTTTGGTAAAATAGTTTTTATTTTGCATTCATAAAAAAGTAACGCGTATTTCAATATAAGTGCATGTTCTACCGTGAATGTGCAGCACTTTGCTTTTTTTAATTTAAGATGCAGCAGTTTGTTGCTGTTGTTGGCTACGTCATACTTTATGAAACCTTCTTTCATTGAACAATGAGCAAGCAGTGACGCACGTCACTCATTTCGCTTTTTCCGAATCCGATCTTACTTTTACACTGTACGCTGCACAAAAAAGAAGCACCTCTGCTTCGAGTTTTCTTATTGCGATTGCATGAAACCGATTTTTTGAGTATCTGTCATGCTTTGAATGTAACTTTCCTTCAAACGAATCAAAATACCCACTTTTCACAATGTGAGAATCTTTTATGCAGCGGTATAGGATGTGGAAGGAAACAAATCTGCGCATTTATTCAACTAGTTCTCAGCGCGGTGTTCAATGAATTAAGTGTAGACATGGGCGTGGGCGAGGCGGGTGGTGCAAAAAGGACACTTGAACCCTTCAAGTTCCATCAGCACTTGCTACCCACTCTAGCGACACCAACACGACCTACTCCCTCAGTCGTGATGCAAGTTGAAAGAAGGGTTTGCATCCCCCCAAGACAAAAACCTGTCGATGGTCATATGTGCAGATGAGAGCAAATGCAATATTTGCTCAGATACACCACCTATACTGGTCACGAGCTGGGCGTCCCTTGACCACGCCTGCAGAAAACGTTGACTCCCCGACCCCTTGGTGTTTGGTCAGGGGAGGGAAACACCCCTTGCAAGTGGGCCCCATTAAAATTTCTCATAAGAACGTCACAAATAAGAATGCTTGATAAGTATGTATAAAACATTCAACTGTTCAATGCTTTTTTGTAGCGTGTTCACGTGCTCAATACCCGTCAGATGTGCGAGAAATCGATATAGCAACTGCCACTCTCGACTTGTTCCGGAAAAAACACAACAGAACAATGCAATTACGAGTGCTGGGAACCTTTGTTTTTTGTATATTTGATTTCTAGGCATGATTTGAATTCTTATATAAACAAAATTAAAACCTGCAACATATAAAAAAAAGGCTGCTATTGCAAGATGTGTGTTGCAAGACGTGATTTTTCTAGACTTACGTCTCTGCAAGGCACATCTGGTGTCACAAGCTTGTAAGTGTCCCCCCTTCTCCCCACGACATCTCCCGATCCCCCCCCCTCTCTAATAAAAAGGCTCCAATGTAGGCCTCCGTGATTGCCTACTGGCGCGCGGTGGGCCCTTCCGGTGGCTAGGTCCAACAGTGGCGATTTCGACTTGCTTTATTGGAGGTGCTGAAGGATCAAGAAAAGGCCGATATTTGTATATTTCTTGAGAGTTCAGTGATAGTTTCTTCATGAATACCGTGGATTAATTAATGGACCTCACTTTGTGTATAATGCTCCAATAAAAAAAATGGTTTCATCCTGTGTCACTGCAGAGTCAGAAGCCATCACATGTGCAGGCATCATTAAGCTTCTATATGACATTGCTAAGGTTCAGTACATTTGTACAAATAATTCTCGTTAACTGAACATTTTGAGTATAGTGCTTGCTTGGGTTAGTATGTGTGAAACATAAATTGGAGATTTAAAATTATCATTGTGGGTTTCTGCAGCAAAGCCACATTGATTAAAACTGATGACTCCGGAGCTACGGCAGAGGTAACATTTGTTCTGTTTTTTTTTTCGGTTACGGTAACGGTAGTGCGTTTCCTTTTTTATGTATCTATATAACGTGGAGCCGTGAAACGTTCCCCTTTTTCTTATTTGAGTAACGAGTGAGGTATTTAGTTACTTTTTACTGTAACGGATATATCACTAAATAGACTTACAGGAGTGATGTCGGCCGACACCGTCAGTTGTTGCGGTCAATAGGCTGGCTGTAAACATTACATGGATATATTCCTTTCACCCAGCACGTGATAGAGAAGGGTCACTCGACCATTAAGGACCTCGACCTTTGAGAAATAGACAACAGCTTCTTAATGATATGCATATCATCCCACCGAAGCGTGCACTTCGTTTCATTAATATTTACAGTCAACGTGAGTGCTGTCGTCACGCCGTATGTTTTAGGTAGAAATTTATCCTACTCAAAATACCCAAAGACGTCGATCCACCTTGGAACGCGTGGTCACCCGCTGACGGTTCTGTATGAAAATGGCATCCATAGTGAAACATGTTGTATCTGCTGAAATTTTATCGCAACATTATTATACTGCCACGCTCACTTGTATTTTTATGTCACTGTCTTGCGCAAAGGCACTGCCGTAGTGGTTCAGTAGCTAAGGTACTCGGCTGCTGACCCGCAGGTCGTGGGATCAAGTCCCACCTGCGGCTGCTTTATTTTCGATAGAGGCGAAAATGCTGTAGGTCCATGTGCTGCGATTTGGGTGCATGTTGAAGAACCCCACGTTGTCAAAATTTCTGGAGTCCTCCACTACGGCATCTCTCATAATCATGTGGTGGTTTTGAAACGTTAAACACCACATATTAATCAGTTTCCTTTCGCAAAGAACGCTCGGCTGTCTGCGAAAACTCTACATTATTTTAGAATCTCCTGATAAGCTTGAGACACCTACGATATGAATGCTACGCGTATAAATGGCGACGTACCTTCGCGCAGATCATTTTACCGACGACCAATGCTCTAATTACCGCTATCTGTGTAAAGCACGAATTTCTAGTACTTTGCACTTTCATATGCACATGTTCACTCAATAAAAAGTGTCGTCTTGAGCAACCCACGTACCATATTTTTTGCCGTCGCAACCGCGTGACAATGCCGTAAGTGAAATGAGAACGCTGAAATGATCGATACAAAACAGTGAGATGGGGCGTAAGTGCACGCCCAAGTTTGATTTGAGATGCGTATACCACAAGCTATTTTCTTCTATAGAACCAATATGATGCGGATTTGTTAAAATACTGTTAAGTTGAATGTCAAGAAAGGAAGAACACCAACTTCGAAAGAGACAGTGGAGACGAAAAGTGATAGGTATTCACGTAAAGTTTATCGGTCATTCCACTATCTCAGGTGTATTCGAAAAATGTCGCGCTGATTTACTCTATTGAAAGCAGTCTATTGTGAAAATGTTTTGCAGAGAAAAATATTTTTATAGGTGACCAAAATTCCGGCTATAGGATGGGCCCTATATCGAGTCATAAGATAAAAGCACATTTACTGAGTGGGTCTATGTGGGCTCCATTTATTTTGCCGACCTAGTGTTCCGAATATTTAAAACCTCTTGACGTTCCGGCTTGTATAGCCGAGAATTTTATTTTTCGAATTATAAGACTGTTACTATCTCCCCCCTCCCCGGAACTCGTTCTAGGGTTGGTCCTTTGATAAAAACCAGTCATATATCTTTAAAAAATGCTTGGATATTAACTATTCATAACTCTCATTTAAGGATGTGGAAATGAAATGACCATCACTAAATGACTGATGAGGTGAAATATTAACATTAAAAAGCATAGTAAACGTGACTAAAAAGCTAATTCTACAAAAACAATGTAACCTGAACTAATGAAGTCACCATACATCTAAAACCTCCTGCAATGTATATTGCGTACCTGCAAGGTGCAGTTATTCAAGCGCTTTTTGCACTGAAATTTGGTCACGGAGTTAATCCCGTTCACGGTGGTGCTATTTTTAATTTTAACGGTTGAATATCTAACGAAGCATTAGGAAATTCTTTGCACGAAACACGTATTTTTTTTGCGATGTAATTGAGCATTGTATACATTGTGCTGACACGAAGTTTAATGCAGGTGATGTCTTTATATTGTACACCGTTCGGTGACTGTGGTAAAATAGAAACAGCAATTTATGTTAATTCTTGCTACAAAACTTACATGACCTGCTCCCAGAGAACAGAAGAATGCATAACGAAGTGCGTTACTAATGAACGGAAGAATTAAATAATTCTCGGTCTTTAATGTTGTTTCTGTAGTCCAATCAACAAACGTTCGTATTAAACGAGCATGACGGCACGAAGGCATGGAATTGGGTTCTGCAGCATGTTGTGACACATGTGGCACTGCAGGTCACATTTATTACGCGACATCGGAATCCACACTGAGCTTGATCTATGATTATCTACTTAATCAACGGAGTATGAGTGCTAAGCTCCGGTTTTATTATTAATGTGGCTTCAAGGACGAGAAAGCAGCACGATTCGTGAGCAATCGAGCACCCATTCTGTCTTTCTATTGCGTTGAACTGCTTGTGCCATCAGATGCCACTTCAGTTTTTTCTTGAATAATTGTGGCGATTGGGAAAGTTGTGAGCGCCAAACAAGACGTTAACAAGAACGAGAGAGACAGGACAGATGCTTGTGAACGTCATGTGGAAGCATTAGTTTGCGCTTGAAATTTCCCGATAGCAATGCGCCATCTGGCTGAATTTCAAGTTTTGTTAAAATGTAGCAATGGCACAGACTATGGGCTTTTGTCATGTCATTTGCTACCAGTTAAACAGCGGCGGCGTATTTTAAGGTACCATGAAAATTGTCGCGGTCATATTTCAAGAAGGAAGGAGGCAGAAACGCACCGTTCATGTCGTACGTGATTCTTTATCACTCGCGGAAATAAATTTATTGGTTGAAGAATTCTGTTACCTGGTCGAAGAATTCTGTTACCTCTCGGCAATCAGAGAGGCTTTTGATTCTCGAGTCTCTTTATGAGATATTGCTGCCATCTTTTTCACACAGGCTTGCAATTCTGTTGTACTGATACAACATAGCAATGACCGTGTTTTCGTAGATTTTTTTTTCGTTCCCATTTAGACACTTTTCCATTCATAGACATCTTTGAAGCGCGTAAGAACTTCCCGTCGCCCCTCACATGTCGTTGCATTCGTCCAGTCCACAATGCAAACGGCTTGATGGCAAAGTTGTTTCCACGCTCAGGTTTCTCGTACCGAAGCTTTCGCGCGCTTTGTGCACTTCAAGGAATGCAGAAAGACTACAAAACAACGCAACGAGTTCTACACCGTGCCATGGGGACTGGTATGGGGCAAACTTGTTGCGAGTGGTCTCGCAGTGTTCTGCCATTGTGCTTCGTTCGCTGTTCCGTGAGCTCAAGTTTGGTCGACACGTGGCGTCGTTGCGGCGCCATTGGTGTCGTGTTTCCCGTGTCTTTTCTTATACACAGTATTCTGGGAATAAATGCCTCTGTGTAGCCGCTGGTGCCGAGGTCGCGGATTACGTTTTTCCTTCTTTCCTTCCGCAGCTGTGGTGACAATTGGTGGTTCGATTATCGGTTATTTCTTTACTTATTTTAGTTTTTTAGTTTAGCTGGTTTTCTGTATTCTTGCCCAAGAAAGGTGATGCAGATTTTTTTTTTTCTCGTGGGAATGACCTTAGGTATCTGCGTACATGGTTGCAGCTGCACATTTCCAAATTGTACGACTCGGACTGCCCTGCCGACGGCCCCCATTATCTTTCTGCTCTAGCAGCCATGACCGTCACGTTCTTCCAAACCTTCTCCTCCTACCTACTTCTAAACTATTTTCTCCACTCTCCCATTTCCCTTCAAGGGACTAAGCCGTGGTCTCGCAAGGAAAGATGGTGTCTTTTTCTTTTTCTTCAGCCACACATTCATCCATTCAGGGGAAGCTTGCATGCAGTAACTGGTTTGGAAAGCAGGTAAGGTTCGCGGAAAGTCACCTCACCTACCCTGATTTGTTCCGGGTCAACGCTCTCGAGGTGCGCCAAAAGAGGCGACAACACGAAAGTCATACTTCGAATTCTTTAGTGCTGTTGGCTCCCCTCGTCAAAAACTCTTTGGACACGCCTCACTGACTGACGGCCTAGGAAGAGCTGTCGGAAATCAAGGCAGCTTGATTCGTTCGACGTGCCACGAGACGCGCTGAATAATTAGCCGAGAGGTTGGGATCCGTCGTCAGGTATGTTTCCCACACTCTGTGGTGCTTTCAAGTCTTCCACTCCCCCAGGCCCTAGCGCTGCAGACCCTATTCTGCACGTACAATGCAACGTTATTGCACTGTGCTGCGTTGTGCGTATTATTGCACTATGACCTACGTTGCGTTTCTCTCTCGCCGTGTGACGAACTGAACATGCATCCTTTCTATTTCCTGGGTAGAAAAGAAGGCAGTGTTTGACTTTCTCTCTCTTTCTCGTTTTTTTTATCTTTATTCGCTGCGCCGTGCTCCCTGCTGGGCTGCAGAAATTAGGCGCCTTCTTCTAACCACTACCCCCACCATTTGGGGGACGGAGATGAAGACGACAATTTCTTTGGACTGCCCTGGACTGAATGGACATGCAGTCTGTCCATTTACAGTGATCTGCAAGGCCGCTTTCCTATAAGGTTTATTTTCTAGCCAAAAACTATCGTTCACAGACTGCTTTTCTCCCTCATTGTGTCTTTATCTCTTCGAATTCCAGCGAATGCACGCGAGCAGGCGAGTACAACAAAATGTCACCTCTCCAAATTCCAGCAAAGGCACGCGAGCACAACAAGATCTCAAAAAGATGAATGGCAAAAACAAAATTAGCAAGAAAAGCAGTCTGTGAATGAGAGTTTATGGTTGGAAAACTAACCTTACAGAAAAGCTGCCTTGCAGATTATTGCAAACTGTCTATTGTTTTCTCCTGCAGAGAATTTTAGGAAGACCACGGCTTAAAACGCGAGCACCAAGACGCTCTGAACCAGCTCTCAGAAGCTCTCATCAAGCTTCCATGATGCTACCTTTAGTGTGTAAATAGTGAACATAAACGTTGCTCTTATCAGCCCCTGCTACTCTGCTTGACTTCTACCTGACACTTGGCTTGCTCCTTCGAACACATCACGAGCAAGCAGAAGGGCACGGAGTTGTAAAGATGAAAATGTGCAACATCACATCGCTTTTATTACGTGACATATTCGTTCTCCGAACCATTCGCCCAGGTGTAGTCACACCTGCACCTGTGACACACCGCCCAGGTGTGTCACAGGTGCAGTGTTGTGGCCATGCCCCTATCAAAGACCTTGACTTGAGCGAGTGTGAGCGGCACCGTCAGAAATGGCGTGTGTGTCTCGTGATTCAACAGCGCATTCTGGACCCATTCCCTGATTAAGTCAAAACGTACACTTTATAGTGAGCCACCCAGCTCATTCGCAAGAGACCTCTCGCCCTGTCTGTACAGAATGTAATAAATCCTCTGTTAAGTTTGCCATCTTACTCCTGAGTGCACATGCGTTTTATTTTCTGTCTTTCTACACGCCCTTTCTTGCCCCTATTTCTCAACCCCCAGTGCTAGGCAGCAAACCGTATGCCAAGATATGGTTAATCCCCCAGCCTTCCTTTCTCTCTCTCTTGCCATCTTACTGCCTTGGCATCTTCATCCCGGGAATCCAATGTCTTAAAAGGCCGGTACAAACAGATAAGTTAAACAATAAAACAGACGGTGAATATTTTCTGCAGCATGTTCAGACGCTGCATATAGGTGGTCATCCTCGAAAATTATCAACTATAACACCACGGACAGGTGCTGATATACCCTGAGTAGGTTCGAGCATGTATTATGCTTCGACGCTTTTAATCTTCATTAAACTTCTCCCTTTCGATTTCGTCCTTCGGGGTTTTGTGTAGTTCTTCATCTAACGCCTAACCTCCCTGTCCTTCCTCATTTATTCCTCCTCCTCCCTTCATCTAACGCGCTGCATTCGTGCTGCACTGCTACCACTTCATTTCTTCTTTATATACGCCCTGTTTCGGGCACAATTATAGGCTGCCATCTTGGACTGATAATGAAGCCGTTTTTCATCCGTATGAATATTCGAATTGTGCTATGGCGAACTCGCACGCATCAAAACGCTGGGCCATTACATTCAACGTCGTATCACCATATTCATAGCTAATTACGACACAAAAAAACCAGCAAAAATTGCTTTTGAGCCTATGATGGCAGTGTCTATGCTTTACTGTAACTGTTACAATTATTTTTCGTCAATTTGTCCAATATGTCATTTCATGCAGCGGCCGCCGAACTCGTTCCGCTGTTCATAGTGGTACTCTCGGCCTCTGAAGCTGGATGAAGATAACTAAGAAGCCTGGTTTTTACTGGCTACATAAAATGTGAAACGAGGCTATAAATCAAGATGAAAAAGAAGACAAATCTATGAAAAGTCCGTACTGGCGCATAAATGGCGCGCCGATTGCGCCGATGAAAAACGTCGGCGGCGGCGGCGGCGCGCCGATCAGTTCGCGTCGGCGGCGGCGGCGCGGTGAAAACTATTGGCGGCGGCGCGCCGACCAGTCGGCGCACACCTCTACTCGGCGCACATCTTTATAGGTAGAGGTGTGCGCCGAGGCGATTTCGATCGGCGACGGCGTGAGGGTACATCTCTATAGGTAGAGGTGTGCGCCGACTGGTCGGCGCGCCGCCGCCAATAGTTTTCGCCGCGCCGTCACCGCCGACGCGAACTGATCGGCGCGCCGCCGCCGCCGCTGCCGACGTTTTTCATCGGCGCAATCGGCGCGCCATTTATGCGCCAGTACTGACTTTTCACAGATTTGTCTTCTTTTTCATCGTGATTTATAGCTTCATTTCACATTTTATGTAGCCAGTAAAACCAGGCTTCTTAGTTATCTTCATCCAGCTTCAGAGACCGAGAGTACCACTATGAACAGCGGAACGAGTTCGGCGGCCGCTGCATGAAATGACATATTGGACAAATTGACAAAAAATAAATGTAACAGTTACAGTAAAGCATAGACACTGCCATCTTAGGCTTAGAAGCAATTTATCTGTTTTTTTGTGTCATAATTAGCTATGAATATGGTGATACGACGTTGAATGTAATGGCCCAGCGTTTTGATGGGTGCGAGTTCGCCATAGCACAATTCGAATATTCATACGAATGGAAAACGGCATCATTATCAGTCCAAGATGGCAGCCTATAATTGTGCCCGAAACAGGGCGTACATAAAGAAGAAATGAAGTGGTAGCAGTGCAGCACGAATGCAGCGCGTTAGATGAAGGGAGGAGGAGGAATAAATGAAGAAGGACGTGGAGGTTAGGCGTTAGATGAAGAACTACACAAAACCCCGAAGGATGAAATCAAAAGAGAGAAGTTTAATGAAGATTAAAAGCGTCGAGGCATAATACATGCTCGAACCTACTCAGGGTATATCAGCACCTGTTTGCGGTGTTAAAGTTGATAATTTTCGAGGATGACCACTTATATGCAGCGTCTGAACATGCTGCAGAAAATATTCACCATCTGTTTTATTTTTTAACTTGTCTGTTTGTACCGGCCTTTTAAGACATTGGATACCCGGGATGAAGATGCCAAGGCAGTAAGATGGCAAGAGAGAGAAAGGAAGGCTGGGGGATTAACCATATCTTGGCATCCGGTTTGCTGCCTAGCACTGAGGGTTGAGAAATAGGGGCAAGAAAGGGCGTGTAGAGAGACAGAAAAGAAAACGCATGTGCACTCAGGAGTAAGATGGCAAACTTAACAGAGTATTTATTACATTCTGTACAGACAGGGCGACCGGTCTCTTGCGAATGAGCTGGTTGGCTCACTATAAAGTGTACGTTTCGACTTAATCAGGGAATGGGTCCAGAATGCGCTGTTGAATCACGAGACACACACACCATTTCTGACGGTGCCGCTCACACTCGCTCAAGTCAAGGTCTTTGATTGGGGCGTGGCCACCACACTGCACCTGTGACACCAAGAAACCATTGTGGTCGTCTCGTCGAACGTCTTATGGTGTCGGAATGCCACCTCACTTCCCGGCTAAGATGGACAGTACACGGCGGACAGCAGGCTGGCAGCCCTTCGGTGACTTGTTTGATGAACAAAGAACGCGGCCCTCCCCCGTCGGCCCAGGTGCCGCGCGTAACAACGGCTATCCAGTGGTGAGGAGAGGCGTAATAAGCTTGTCTGAGACCACCAGTTTAAAAAAAAACAAAACAAAATTTTAAAAAACTTGCCAGTAGACAATTTACAAAAGACGGCTGGATTCATCAAAAATGCAAAGATCGACATTTGAGCGACATGTTATATATGACATAGTTCAGCAAACTGGTTTTCATCACGTAACTTGAACGGACCTACTGGCACTGGGAGAGGTTAAGAATGATTGTCGCTGACAGATGTACTTCTGTTGCGAAGGTAATGCTCAGAGTCAACCAAATAAAACTTAACATTATATTGAAGTCTTGATAAAAAAATAAGTCAAGTTAGAAAGCTCCTCAGGTGGCCAAATAATAAATTACTTCACGATACTTTAGGAAGAAGTAATTTGCAAATAAATAATGCAACCGCTGTTTAAATGACATTCAATGATGTGACCGCAATCAACGGTGTGTCGTCGCTATAAAACGGGAAAGTTATATGTGGACACGATCGGGCGAATGCGGCGGAGAACGAATATGTCACGTAATAAAAGCGATGTGATGTTGCACATTTTCATCTTTACAACTCCGTGCCCTTTTGCTTGCTCGTGATGTATTCGAAGGAGCTAGCCAAGTCTCAGGTAGAAGTCAAGCAGAGTAGCCGGGGCTGATAAGAGCAACGTTTATGTTCACTATTTACACACTAAAGGTAGCATCATGGAAGCTTGATGAGAGCTTCTGAGAGCTGCTTCAGAGCGTCTCGGTGCTCGCGTTTTAAGCCGTGGTCTTCCTAAAATTCTCTGCAGGAGAAAACAATAGACAGTTTGCAATAATCTGCAAGGCAGCTTTTCTGTAAGGTTAGTTTTTCAACCATAAACTCTCGTTCACAGACTGCTTTTCTCGCTCATTTTGTTTTTGCCATTCACCTTTTTGATATCTTGTGCTCGCGTGCCTTTGCTGGAATTTGGAGAGGTGACATTTTGTTGTACTCGCGTGCTCGCGTGCATTCGCTGGAATTCGAAAAGGTAAAGGCACAATGAGGGAGAAAAGCAGTCTGTGAACGAGAGTTTTTGGTTAAAAAATAAACCTTATAGGAAAGCCGCCTTGCATATCACTGTAAACGGACAGACTGCATGTCCATTTAGTCCAGGGCAGTCTTCATCTCCGTCCCCCAAATGGTGGGGGTAGTGGTTAGAAGAAGGCGCCTAATTTCTGCAGCCCAGCAGGGAGCACGGCGCAGCGAATAAAGATAAAAAAACGAGAAAGAGAGAGAAAGTCAAACACTGCCTTCTTTTCTACCCAGGAAATAGAAAGGATGCACGTTCAGTTCGTCACACGGCGAGAGAGAAACACAACGTAGGTCATAATGCAATAATACGCACAACACAGCACAGTGCAATAACGTTGCATCGCACGTGCAGAATAGGGCCTGCAGTGCTAGGTAGGTTAGGGCCTGGGGGAGTGGAAGACTTGAAAGCACCACAGAGTGTGGGAAACATACCTGACGATGAATCCCAACCTCTCGGCTAATTATTCAGCGCGTCTCGTGGCACGTCGAACAAATCAAGCTGCCTTGATTTCCGATAGCTCTTCCTAGGCCGTCAGTCAGTCAGGCGTGTCCAAAGAGTTTTTGACGAGGGGAGCCAACAGCCCTAAAGAATTCGAAGTATGACTTTCGTGTTGCGCCTCTTTTGGCGCACCTCGAGAGCGTTGGCCCGGAACAAATTAGGGTAGGTGAGGTGACTTTCCGCGAACATTACCTGCTTTTCAAACCAGTTACTGCATGCAAGCTTCCCCTGAATGAATGAATGTGTGGTTGAAGAAAAAGAAAAAGACACTATCTTTCCTTGCGAGACCACGGCTCAGTCCCTTGAAGGGAAAGGGGAGAGTGGAGAAAATAGTTTAAAAGTAGGTAGGAGGAGAAGGTTTGGAAGGACGTGATGGTCATAGCTGCTAGAGCAGAAAGAGAATAAGGGCCGTCGGCAGGGCACTCCGAGTCGTACAACTTGGAAATGTGGAGTTGCAACCATGTACGCAGATACCTATGGTCATTCCCACGAGAGAAAAAAAAAATCTGGATCACCTTTCTTGGGCTAGAATACAGAAAACTAGCTAAACGAGAAAACTAAAATAAGTAAAGAAATAACCGATAATCTAACCACCAATTGTCACCACAGCTGCGGAAGGAAAGAAGCAAAAACGTAATCCGCGACCTCGGCACCAGCGGCTACACAGAGGCATTTTTCGTAGAACACTGTGTATAAGAAAAGACACGGGAAACACGACACCAATGGCGCCGCAACGACGCCACGTGTCGACCAAACTTGAGCTCACGGAACAGGGAACGAAGCACAATGGCAGAACACTGCGAGACCACTCGCAACATATTTGCGTCATGCAAAGCAGTCCCGATGGCACGGTGTACAGCTTGTTGGGTTGTATTGTAGTCTTTCTGAATTCCTTGAAGTGCACAAAGAGCGCGAAAGGTTGGGTACAAGGAACTTGAACATAGAAAACGACTTTGCCATCAAGCCTTTTGCAGTGTGTACTGGACGAACGCAGCGACGGGTGACGAACGACAGGAATTCAGTTCTTAGGTGCTCCAGAAATGACTATGAATGGAAAAGTTTTTGAACGGGAATGAAAAAAATCATCAAAAATATGGGTGTTGCTATGTCGGTGCAACAGAACTGCAAGCCTGTTGGAAAAAGATGGCAGCAATATCTCATAAAGAGACAGGAGAATTAAACGGCTCTCTGATTGCCGAGAAGTAACAGAATTCTTCAATCACGTTACAGCTTGAATAAATTGATTTCCACGAGTGATGAAGGATCACGTATGGCATGAACGGTGCGTTTCTGCCTCCCTCCTTCTTGAAATATGGCCGCAACAATTTTCATGGTAACCTAAATTACGCAGCCACTGTTTAATTGGTAGCAAATGAAATGACTAAACCCATGATCTGTGTCATCGCTACATTTTAACAAAACTTGAAATCCTGCCAGATGGCGCATTGCTATCGGGAAATTTCGAGCGCTAAGTAATGCCTCCACGCGACGTTCACAAGCACCCGTCCTGTCTCTCTCATTCTTGTTAGCGCCTTGTTTAGCGCTCACAACTTTCCAGATCGCCACATTTATTCAAAAAGAAATTGAAGTGGCATCTCAGGGCACAAGCAGTTCAACGAAATAGAGAGAGAGAACGGGCGCTCGATTGCTCGCGAATCATGCTGTTTTCTCGTCTTTGAAGCCACATTAATAATGAATCCGGAGCTTAGCTCTTATTCTCCGTTGATTAGGTACATAATCATAGATCAAGCTCAGTGTGGATTCCGATGTCATGTAATAAAGGTGACCTGGAGTGGCACATGTGTCACAACATGCTGCAAAACTCAATTACATGCCTTCGTACCGTCGTGCTCGTTTAATACGAACGTTTGTAGATTGGACTACAGAAACAACGTGAAAAGACCGAGAAATACTTAATTCTTCCGTTCGTTAGTAATGTACTTCGTTATGCGTTTTTCTGTTCTCTGGGAGCATATCACGAGAGTTGTGTAGCATGAATGAACATAAATTGCTGTTTCTATTTCACCACAGTCGTTGAACGGTGTACTCTATATACGCATCATCTACAATAAACTTCGTGCCAGCACAATGCATAAAATGCTCAATTATATCGCCAAAAAAAAACGCGGATTTCACCGAAAGAAACTCGTAAACCTCGTTAGATATTCAAACGTCAAATTTAGAAATAGCACTGCCATGAACGAGATTAACTCCATGGCCAAATTTCACTGCAAAAAGCGCTTGAATAACTGCACCTTGCAGGTATGCAATATACATTGCATGAGGTTTTAGAAGTGTGGTGACATTATTAGTTAAGGTTACATTGTTTTAGCATTGAATTAGCTTTTTAGTCACGTTTACTGTGCTTTTAAAGTTAATATTTCACCCCATCGGTAATTTAGTGACGTCATTTCATTTCCACATATTTAAATGAGAGTTATGAATAGTTGATATCCAAGCATTTTGTTAAAGATATGTGACTGGTGTTTATCAAAGGACCAACCCTAGAACGAGTGCGGGGGAGGGGAGAGGGGGGGAGACATGAACAGTTTATAATTTGAAAAATAAAATTTTCGGCTTTACAAGCCAGAACGTCAATACGACACCAAGGCACGCCATAGTGGGAGGTTTTAAATATTTGAAACCATAGGTCGGCAAAATAAATAGAGCCTATACATAGACTCTCTCAGTAAATAGGCTTTTATCTTAGGACTCAATATAGGGTCCAGCCTATAGCTGAAATTTCAGTGACATATAGGTCACCAAAAATATTTTTCTCTCGAAGGAATTTTCGCGATAGACTTGTTGCAATGGAGTATATCAGCCCGACTTTTTTTTTTCGAATACACCTGAGATAGTCGACAAAACGTTTAGGACGTTTGGCGGGGAACAACCGATCAAACTTTACGTCGATACCTATCACTTTTCGTCTCCACTGTCTCTTTCTAAGTTCATGTTCTTCCTTTCTTGACATTCAACTTCACAGTATTTTAACAAATCCGCATCATATTGGTTCTATAGAAGAAAATAGCTTGTGGTATACGCATCTTAAACAAAACTTGGCCGTGCACTTACGCCCCATCTCACTGTTTTGTATCGAACATTTCAGCGTTCTCATTTCACTTACGGTATTGCCGCGTGGTTGCGACGTCAAAGAAGATGGTACGTGGGTTGCTCAAGAGGACACTTTTTATTGAGTGAACATGAGCATAGGAAAGTGCAAAGTGCTCGAAATTCGTGCTTTACACAGATAGCGGTAATCAGAGCATTGGTCGTTGGTAATATGATCTGCGCGAAGGTACGTCGCCATTTATACACGTAGCATCCATATCGTAGGTGTCTCAAGCTTATCAGAAAATTCTAAAATAATCTAGAGTGTTCGCAGACAGCCAAGCGTCCTTTGTGCAAGGCAACTGATTAATATGTGGTGTTTAACGTTTCAAAACCACCACATGATTATGAGAGATGCCGTAGTGGAGGACTCCAGAAATTTTGACAACCTGGGTTTCTTTAACATGCACCCAAATCGCAGCACATAGGCCTACAGCATTTTCGCCTCTATCGAAAATAAAGCAGCCGCAGGTGGGACTTGATCCCGCGACCTGCGGGTCAGCAGCCGAGTACCTTAGCTACTGAACCACTACGGCAGTGCCTTTGCGCAAGACTGTGACATAAAAATACAAGCGAGCGTGGCAGTATAATAATGTTGCGATAAAATTTCAGCAGATGCAACATGTTTCACTGTGGATGCCATTTTCATACAGAACCGTCATCGGGTGGCCACGCGTTACACGGTGGATCGACGTCTTTGGGTATTTTGAGAAGGCTAAGTTTCTACCTAAAACATACCGCGTGATGACCGCACTGACGTTGACTGTAAACTTTAGCGAAACGAAGTGCACGCTTCGGTGGGATGATATGCAGATCATTAAGAAACTGTTGTGTATTCCTCAAAGGTCTAGATTCTCAATGGTCGAGCAACCCTTCTGGATGAAAGGAATATATCCATGTAATGTTTACAGCCAGCCTGTAGACCGCAACAACTAACGGTGTGGGCCGACATCACTCCTGTAAGTCTATTTAGTGATGTATCCGTTACAGTAAAAAGTAACTAAATACTTCACTAGTTACTCAAATAAGAAAAAGGTGAACGTTTCACGGCTCCACGTTATATAGATACATAAAAAAGGTAACGCATCACCGTTACCGTAACCGAAAAAAAAAAAACAGAACGAATGTTACCTCTGCCGTAGCTCCGGAGTCATCAGTTTTAATCAATGTGTCTTTGCTGCAGAAACCCACAATGATAACTTTAAATCTCAAATTTATGTTTCACACATACTAACCCAAGCAAGGATTATACTCAAAATGTTCAATTAACGAGAATTATTTGTACAAATGTACTGAACCTTAGCAATGTCATATAGAAGCTTAATGATGCCTGCACATGTGATGGCTTCTGACTCTGCAGTGACACAGGATGAAACCATTTTTTTTTCATTGGAGCATTATACACAAAGTGAGGACCAATAATCCATGGTATTCATGAAGAAACTATCACTGAACTCTCAAGAAATTTACAAATATCGGCCTTTTCTTGATCCTTCAGTACCTCCAATAAAGCAAGTCGAAATCGCCACTGTTGGATCTAGCCACCGGAATGGCCCGCTGCACGCCAGTAGGCAATCACGGAGGCCTACGGAGGCCTACATTGGTGCCTTTTTATTAGGGGGGGGGGGGATCGGGAGATGTCGTGGGGAAAAGGGGGGGACACTTACAAGTTTATGACTCCAGATGTGCCTTGCAGAGACTTAAGTCTAGAAAAATCACGTCTTGCTACACACATCTTGCAATAGCAGCCTTTTTTCAATATGTTGCAGGTTTTATTTTTGTTTATATAAGAATTCAAATCATGCCTAGAAATCAAATATACAAAAGAACAAAGGTTCCCAGCACTCGTAATTGCATTGTTCTATTGTGTCTTTTCCGGAACAAGTCGAGAGTGGCAGTTGCTATTTCGATTTCTCACACATCTGATGGGTATTGAGCACGTGAACACGCTACAAAAAAGCATTGAAAAGTTGAATGTTTTATACATACTTATCAAGCATTCTTATTTGTGACGTTTTTAAGAGAAATTTTAATGGGGCCCACTTGAAGGGGGTGTCCCCCTCCCCTGACCAAACACCAAGGGGTCGGGGAGTCAACGTTCTCCGCAGGCGTGGTCAATGGACGCCCAGCTCGTGACCAGTATGGGCTGTCTATCTGAGCAAATATTGCATTTGCTCTCATCTGCACATATGACCATCGACAGGTTTTTGTCTTGGGGGGATGCAAACCCTTCTTTCAACTTGCATCACGACTGAGGGAGCGGGTCGTGTTGGTGTCGCTAGAGTGGGTAGCAAGTGCTGGTGGAGCTTGAAGGGTTCAAGCGTCCTTTTTGCACCACCCACCTCGTCCACGCCCATGTCTACACTTCATTCATTGAACACCGCGCTGAGAACTAGTTGAATAAATGCGCAGATTTGTTTCCTTCCACATCCTATACCGCTGCATAAAAGATTCTCACATTGTGAAAAGTGGGTATTTTGATTCGTTTGAAGGAAAGTTACATTCAAAGCATGACAGATACTCAAAAAATCGGTTTCATGCAATCGCAATAAGAAAACTCGAAGCAGAGGTGCTTCTTTTTTGTGCAGCGTACAGTGTAAAAGTAAGATCGGATTCGGAAAAAGCGAAATGAGTGACGTGCGTCACTGCTTGCTCATTGTTCAATGAAAGAAGGTTTCATAAAGTATGACGTAGCCAACAACAGCAACAAACTGCTGCATCTTAAATTAAAAAAAAAAGCAAAGTGCTGCACATTCACGGTAGAACATGCAGTTATATTGAAATACGCGTTATTTTTTATGAATGCAAAATAAAAACTATTTTACCAAACGCTTACCATTCATAGGGATGTCGATACATCTGTGTAGTGTCATTTATGCTATTTGGATGAAAATCCCTGAATTTCAACGAATTGAGTAACCTGTGGCAAAAGAGCCTTTTGAATTTTCAGTTTCGGTTTCTGCGCCACCGACGCCGCCGCCGCCGACGAAAATTGGCCGCACGCCGCCGCCGATGAAAAAACCGGCGTGCGCCGACAACGCCGCCGCCGCCGACTCTGGACGACCCCCACGCCGCCGCTGGTCAAAATCGCCTCGGCGCACACCTCTATCTATAGGTAGTACTACAGTAGTCTAGCCACTGTAGTAGTACACACATTTGCCTAGTCTTCGTACTTGCGGGCGGCGAATCATACTTGCGGCTCCGTTTATTGCTGTGTTTCGGCTTTGTTTTGAAAGAAAGATTGAACCCTTTTGAACTTCGTCAGCCAATTTGGAAAGTAAGTCTAAAAAAATAAAATGATGAAGCGCAACCACTGAACATTTGCTAATACTTGTTTTGTAAGAAAACAGCTACAAGCCACACGAACACACACGGAGCCAAAAGTAGGCCAGAAGCACTAATATTAGACAAATGTGTGTACTACCCATCATTCCCATGCTCGCTGAAGCACCGTGCGTTGTAGCTTTCATAGGATAGATGGATGCTATGAGCGTCCCCTTTATAACGGGGTGGTGACAAGTATGCCACCAGGCTCGACAAAAAAAAAAAAAACCTTTTTTTTCTTTTTATGTTGGCCTAATGCCTTTACTTCGATAAATTCTATCTTAATGGAAAAAAAGGTAAATTTTCAGCTTAAGTTCTCTGCCATTTACGGCACACTGTCCATATTTTATTTTTCCAATATTTATTTTTGTCCTTTCTCTCTAATTTTCTGCCACCAATACTCTAACCGTCTCTTACTTATTTCAATCGCGGGTGTGTTCAGCTTTCCATTGTTGTCCCTAAAACCCAAGGCTTCCTGTAGGCTCGTGCCCAAACGTACACCTGGGTGGATATCTCCACATTCAATCAGAACATGCTCCGCCGTTTCCTTATCTTTCCCGCAGCATGTGCATTGTTCTTCTTCTTTACTGAATCTTGCTTTATAACTACGCGTTCTAAGGCAACCCGATCTCGCTTCAAACAGTAAAGCGCTTCCCCTTGAATTATCGTAAAATGCCTCCCTCCTTATTTCATTTTTGCCCTTTCGGTAGTTACTCAAAGCCGGTTTTTTCTCCATAGCTGCCATCCAGTAAATCCTCTCCGCCTCCCTGACTTTTCCCTTAACGCTCTTTGTTGACATAAGGCTTACAATACCAGCCGTATACTTACTAGTGAGTCTTCTAGTTCTTTTTCTCCACTGTGTGTCCACGCTCTTCCTATACAAATAACGGAACACCTTCTCTGCCCATCTACTCTCCTTCATATTTCTTAGCTTTTCTTCGAACCTTATTTTGCTCTGCGCTTCCCTCGCCTCAAAACCTGCCCACCCCATATCGCCCTTTACAGCCTCGTTTGTCGTCTTCCCGTGAGCACCCAACGCGAGGCGTCCCACAGTCCTTTGATTTACATCCATTCCCGCTTGCACCTCTGCCCTCATGCACACCACTGAGTTCCCAAAAGTAAGCCCTGGAACCATTACACCCTTCCACAGACCTCGAAGCACCTCATACCTATTGTATCCCCACAACGCTCTGTGCTTCATTATTGCCGCATTCCTCTTTCCTTTTGCTGCCGAGGCTTTTTCCTGTACCTCCATGTATTTATCACTCTCATTTACCCATACTCCAAGGTACTTGTATTCACTTACCCTCGGTATTTCTTGGCCTTGTATGGACACCGTCTGATCACAGGGATCATTGAATACCATCAATCCACACTTCGTTACACTGAATCCTAGTCCAAGAGCTTCACCTTCCCTTCCGCATATATTCGCCAGCTGCTGTATATCATCTCGACTGTCCGCAAATAAGACGATATCGTCCGCATAAAATAAACCTGGAAGCTTCTGCTCAATCATCATGCCGCCCTGTTTGTGTGACAGATTAAAACCAATGTTGCTACCTTCTAGCGCTTTTTCCATACTCACCATGTACAGCATGAATAACAGCGGGGACAAAGGACATCCCTGTCTCAGACCCCTGCTAACCTCAACGTTCTCTTTGCTACGCATTCCTTCCCACTCTATGCAAACTGTATTTTCTCGGTATATCTCCCTCAAAAGCTGTATACAGTCGTCGCCCATGCCCATTCCTTTCAATATATCCCACAAAATTTCCTGATTAACGTTGTCGTATGCCCCAGTGATGTCTAGAAAAGCCACGTACAAGGGCCTATTCTCTATTTTGGATATTTCTATACACTGAGTGAGAACAAACAGGTTATCGTCTAACCGCCTGTCGACTCGAAATCCGTTCTGAAGTTCTCCCAAAATATCGTTATGTTCGGCCCATGTTTCTATTTTCATTTTTACTGCTTGCATCGCCATCCTGTATAGTACCGATGTAATGGTTAGTTGTCTATACGAGCGAATCTTGTCCTTTTCTCCCTTGCCTTTATAGATTAAGTTCATTCTACTTTGTCGCCAACTGTCCGGTATTTGTCCGTCCTTTAAGCTTTTTTCTACTGCTTTTAACAATGCTTCTTTAGTGTTATGTCCTAGTTCGTTAATGAGGCTAACGGGAATCCCATCTAAACCCGCGGCAGTGCGCTTTGGAATTTTTCCTTCGGCCTTTTTCCAGTTGAAATTATCAAGTACTAGCTCTTCCTCTGTTGCTTTCTCCGCCACACTTTTACTCACCGGGGAGATCCCCTGGACGCTCTTTTGAAACGAATCGGCTGTTACCTTTTGGATGTAACCTAGCGCTTCGTACCCTTCCAATTGATTTCCTCCTTCATCTAGAATATGTTGTTGCGTTGTGACAGACTTCCTACCTAGCGCCTTTATGTGGCTCCAAAAAATCCTAGGCGCGGCCTCCTTTTTTTCGTGTATCTCTGTCATCCAGCGTTCACTTTCACCTTTAATTTTTGCCTCTACCAATTTCTGTACAAGGGATTTTTTCTCTAAATATATTTCCCATATTTTTTTGACTTCGTCCTGCGGCCGCTTCTCCTTTTTTGCCTTTCTATGCTCCCGTGAGGCTTCGCGTCGCTTCTCGATCGCCTCCCGGATTTCCTTGTTCCACCAACTTTTTGGCTTCCTTTTTCCTTTCCAGCAAACAGTTTTCTTCTCTTTCCCTATCTCCTTCGTCATTAGATGTAACAGCTCACTATACTCCCAGTCCTTGCCTGGTATTTCGCCTACTTCTTCCTCGACTCTTGCGGCTATATTTATTATTTGTTTGTCATTTAAATACGAGCTGCCAGACTTTGATTCCATGCTCATATTTTCAGTTTCGTATCCCATTTGTAATGTTATTCGTTTATGATCACTACCCAAGCTGTTAATGCCTTCCTCGTCTATCCTCATTTCTGTCAGTTTGTGGTAAATTCCTTCAGTCATGAGACAATAATCAATACTTGATTGCTTGTTTCCGACTTCCCATGTGATCTGGCCGTCACATTTAGGCCCCGTGTTAACTATCTCCAGACTATGTTGCTCGCAAAGATCTAGTAATAACTTCCCATTGGTGTCTGAATATCCGTCAAGGTCATGTATGTGGGCATTCATGTCCCCTAGAAGGATGATTTCGGCCCCATTACCAAATTCCTTAATATCCGCACTCATGCAATCCACTATCTCCTGATTCTTTTCTCTGCAGTTATTCCCCGTCCACAAGTAGGCTACCCCTAGCCACGTTTCCTTTCCACCTACTGTGCCCCGAACCCAGAGGTGCTCTGAACACGTCTGTTTCACTCTAACCCATTTGGCTCCGCGGTGAATTAGCATTCCTACACCCCCACCTTTCCTTTCCGATATGGTCCTGTTACACCCTTCCCAAACATAATTTTTAATATGTGGTGGCTCTTCCAAGTCTCTAAGGTGTGTTTCTGTAACCGCATACACGCCTATCTGTTCTTTGTTTAAGTGCTCCTCAATCTCTAACCATTTTGCCTTCTTTCTGCCACCCTGCATGTTTATGTAACTAATTGCAACACGCGCCTTTTTCCTTTTTCTTTTACCTTTTTTCTGGTTTTTCGCAATTCTACCTGTCAAAGCGTCCTCCTGGTTGCTTTCCCTGTTACGAGCTACCCCGGACTCCGAAGGGCCCGTGAGCCCCCCAAAAAAGCTACTGCGCGTCCTGCCAGTCGCCAGCCCACCTCGTGTCCAAGCCTCTTATCGAAATGAATCCTGTCCCTTTGGAATCCACCCCACCTGTGCACTTCCCTGTTTAAATCCACTACCTCGAAACCCTTCTCTCGACTAATCCGCCATATCTCCTTGTTTGCGTCGACAACCGCTCTTCGCAGGTTGACGTTGCGCACCGGTACTTCCGGTACTGTGCATACTACAATTTGCACCTGGGGGGACACGGTGCGCATGTCATCCACCCCTCTCGCCAAGGCCGTCGCTAGTCCTGACGATTCTTTTTTCAGGACGTCATAGACGCTAGCGCCAGAGTTCCCTCTAGTAAGTATTGTGGGAAACTCTATGGCTCCGTAGACCGCCGCCAGCTGGGCAGGTCAGGAGTAGAGTAGGTCGTGTTTTTAAAAATGATGTGTTCGTTCCAAGGAGCATAGAGTTCCTTAATATACACTAGAGAGAACTCTGGCGCTAATGTCTATGGGAGCTGCAAAACACCACGACCTCCTCTTTTCACCTTTTCATAAACTCCTCCCTGGGCGCCGCCATAGCCCTCCTTGGGCTGTGAAAATTGGCGCGTTTCCTCGAAAACGCACTGGAAACGCTGCGCCTTTAGCCTTTGTACTTTCGCGCACAGCGGCCGCGTCTGCTACCACCGGGTGGAACGAACCTTTTAGGGTCAAAACCACCTCCGTGGCCAAAACGCAAGGTTCACCCAATAGGCGCCTAAAACCGGCTTGACTTGGCCCAAAATGTATGAATAGACGGCGACAGAATCGCCGTGTTAGACATTTTTTGGGGACGTTTACGTGGTGAGAACGAAAAGTCTACCGTAAGGTTCCTCACTAACTTGTGAGGATCTTTACCGTGGGGTGGTTATTTCTCCGTGGTCTTTGCTTGGGCGGGAGCTGTACGCATTCGCGAGAACCGCCTCTGCGCATGGATACGTGGTCTCGTTCTGTAATACTGTCTATAAGCATGTGGTAACGACTTGCCCGATCATGAACACCGTGCGTCATGCTATTTGTGGATGTATGCCGTACGTGTATGCCTGGTAAGTGCGTGTGTTGCGTAAGGATCGATGTGTCGCTTGGGTGAAGTGCATGCTTGTGCCAAAACTTTCATTGAAGCTTCGTCTTGCGTAGCTGCGTGAGACAGATACGAAATGCACAAGTTGGAAGCGATGGAGTATTCGCAGGCGTTCACACGACGTTATTTTCCCAGTGGCTTAAATATGCTGTCGCCGATTACGATAATCGGTTTTATAAGCTATGTCTGTTCTTGTGGTGTATACAAAAGAAAAAAAAAGGAAATAAAATTGAAGATATATTGGGAGCACTATAAATCTCCGGTCAAAATTGCCACCTTAAGCGTTTTCTTAAAATAAACAGTGCCGCAAGGCAGTCGTGCCTTGCGGTGAAGTGCACGCTGTGTATTGCGGTAAAGCATACATATTGCGTGCGCTCGTGTGTAAATTGGAAATGTAGCACTGACATTGGGCCTCGTGTGTGCACCTGAATTGTACACGCGCTATCCTCTGTCTCATCAATGACGATGCGGCAGTCAGTATCGTCATCATCTTCAGCTTTTGTAACAAGCCCAGAACAATTTACTTAGTAAAATACATTTTGTGGCAGGAAATTCGCAAAGCATTCAGTCTTTAGTTCATTGAAGGATTAATTCAAAATTGTTCAATAGCACCTTCAAATAAACGAAACATGCATATGAGAGGCTTCAATCGTGCTTCAAAATTTGTGCCATGCCTCAAATTGAAAATGATTATAAAGGAAATATATACTAAGGCTGGGTGTAGATTACCATTCACAATTCAATTACCATTCATATTTTAGAAACTTAAAAAATTTGTAGCTAATGTTTTCCTATCGAGTAAGCACGAAAATAACTGCTGAAGAATGATCTACAATTACTCACATAGTTTGCAAGAAATAAATCTTTGAAACCTATGTCGTGCCAGAACTAAGTGCAAGGTGGTTAGAGGAAACTGGTTATGACCCGACATAATAGCGCATGTTCGAACGTCTTACATGGGCTGCTTGTTGGCAAAATGGGGTGGTGATGAGGTAAGTGCCTGCAGGGATCTGCACCAAGAGACAAAACCTGCTACATCTTTTTCAAAAATTTTATTATTTGTGTCAAGCATGCGTGTACTCTTCGTTGTTGTGTTCTCTCAGGGAGCAAGTATATGACATACGCTTGAAATCCATACGTTACCCCGGCGATTCGGAGATGTCATCACAGTGGACATGAACGTGCAATGTAGTTGAAAACGTTCCTGGCAACAACTTTCTTAACAATTTGAACCCGCTTATACTATAAAAGTTACCAGGTGACTTCAGTCAGTTTGCAACTGTTGTGGTTACTGTCAGATAGGTAATAATGAGCTAGTTGTGCTTGGACAACAGTCTTGCTTGACTGTATTAAAATACAGTAATTTAGTACCTGCATATAGAACTGACCATTTACTAAATTTTTCTTAAATTTGTGGACCTATTTGTTAGTTTACATTCAAAATATTTCATACAGGATAGTTAAGTTTTAAGTCCATACAGTGGGCAAATTTTATCAGCAGTACCGCATGCTGTACAATCACTGTTACTTCTCCTAGAAAGCATGGTGTTCCACTATTCCGGTATGTCTCGGCTTAGCTTCTCGACCTCGAGGACTGTATATGTCAAACAGTTTGCCAAGTGTAACTACTTACTCCCTCATAGCTCTAAATTTTCTTGAGCCATAATAAATAATGGCCAGTACGGGCCAGTTACAAAACCTTTTTTTTATGAACCGCTCATTAATCAGGAACCTAATAATTATGTACATAAACGATGACAGCAACCACTTCTCCACACATTGAACGATTAGGTTGTACTAATAAAAGCAATAATATTGCCACGTTCCATTTCCCAAGTTTTGTTATCATCTCAAAACACTGCACAATTCTCAGCACAAACCGCGCCTGCAGTTTTCGAGAAGCTTCCGGGCTGTAGTAGATCATTTCGATAAGATCACGCCTACTCTGCAAACTGTACAGATTATTCTGGAACCTACGCCACCGCCAGCGATAACGCTAGAACATTCGACGGCAAGAGTATAAATGCCGATGCGCTTCGCCGCCTGTGATAAGTTGATCGACGGCCGACGCTCCTTTCGCCGCTATCAGTCCAAGACTGCTACTGTAATCGGACTTTCCGTTTACCGGGCACAGGTTCGCCCAAATAAACAGTTAAATTTCAACTCAGTCTCCTGTCTTCGGCCACGTCACGACCCCGTGACATCTGGTGGAGGTGCTGCTTCTTTGATGTTCCGGACGCCCCCTTCAAGCTGCGACCCCAGCCCAAGCGGCAAAGAAGACACGGACGCTAACCCTGAGCAGCGGAACAAGCCGACTCAGCCGTGACCCGACGCCACGCCCTAACTGTAATGCGAGACGGCGAACTAGCGACCTCGACGTTCTTATCGACGGCCACAGTGTGACTGCTCTCGTCGATACTGAAGCCGACTACTCCGTCATCAGTGGGTCGTTCACCGTGAAGTTAAAGAAAGTTAGGACAGCTTGGGAAGGCCCTGAAATCCGCACAGCCGGAGGTCATCTCGTAACGCCTGTAGGAATCTGCACAGCGAGAGTCACCATTAACGGCCGTATTTATCCTACAGACTTCGTAGTCCTACAGCGTTGCTCGAGAGATGTCATCCTTGGCATGGACTTCTTATGCCTTCATGGTGCTGTCATCAACTTAAAAACAAAGTCAATAACGTTATCCACAGAAGAAGCATTACCGCCGCGCACGCCGTCAGGAAACCATGCCTTGAATGTCCTGGAAGAACAAGTCACCATTCCGCCTCGCTCAAGCGTCATTATTTCAGTCGGCGCTCCTAAATCACCTGACTTGGAAGGCGTCGTTGAAGGCAGTCAGCATCTCTTGGTCACCCGAAATATTTGCGTCGCAAGAGGAATCGCAGAGCTGCGGGGAGGCAAAGCAACGGTTATGCTCACGAATTTCAGCAATGAGTACAAACATGTGAACAAAGAAACAACGGTCGCATACATCGAAGAAATTGTCGAAGCCACCAGTGCTTTCGTCCTCGCCGATTCTGCGGAACCTGCTGAGAGAAACCAAGCCCCTCTCATAGCTTTCGATGTCAATCCCAGATTTCCGAACCATAAGCAAGAACAGCTCAAGGCCCTGCTCCTGCAATATGAAGATTGCTTTTTGTCGTCATCAAAAATTCGGCAGACCCCAATCACGAAACATCGCAACATAACCGAAGAAAATCCCAGACCACTCCGTCAGAGTCCGTACAGGGTTTCGACGCGAGAACGTGAGGCCATGAAGAGGCAAGTTGATGAAATGCTGCGGGATGACATTATCCAGCCATCCAAGAGTCCAGGGGCCTCCCCCGTGGTGTTAGTGAAGAAAAAGGATGGGACCCTACGATTCTGCGTCGATTATTGCCGCCTGAACAAAATCACAAGAAAGTACATGTATTCTTTTCCACGAATAGACGGCGCACTTGATCGGCTCCATAACGCCAAGTATGTTTCGTCGATGGACCTCAAGACTGGCTATTGGCAAATCGAAGTCGACGAAAGAGACCGAGAGAACACGGCGTTTATAACACCGGACGGCCTCTTCGAGATTCAGGTGATGCCCTTCGGTCTTTGCTCAGCGCCTGCAACTTTTCAACGCGTTATGGATACAGTACTGGCAGAATTGAAGTGGCAGACTTGCCTTGTGTACTTGGACGACGTCGTCGTGTTTTCCTCGAGTTTCGACGAGAATCTTCGGCGCCTTGAAGCTGTACTTCAAGCCATCAAGACGTCCGGACTCACACTGAAGCCAGAAAAGTGCAGATTTGCGTACGAGGAGCTCTTGTTTCTGGGGCACGTTATTAGCAAGTCTGGAGTTCACTCCGATCGACGGAAAACAGCCGCCATCGCCGACTTCCCGCCGCCCACTGACAAGAAGGCGGTGCGCCGATTTCTGGGCCTGTGCGCCTATTATAGGCGGTTCGTGAAAAACTTCGCCCGAATCGCTGATCCTCTCACTAACCTTACCAAGGCCGACGTGGAGTTCAAGTGGGAAACGCCGCAGGAACACGCTTTCCAGGAGCTTAAACATCGCCTCCAAATGCCTCCGTTACTTACCCATTTCGACGAATTCGCCGAGACAGAAATACACACTGATGCAAGCAGCGTAGGTCTTGGCGCTGTTCTTGTGCAGAGGCCTGATGGACTTGAAAGGGTTATTATTTATGCCAGCCGATCGCTATCCAATGCAGAAGCCAATTATTCCACAACAGAAAAGGAGTGCCTCGCCATCATCTGGGCTACGTCGAAATTTCACCCCTACCTCTACGGCAGGCCCTTCAAAGTTGTGAGCGACCACCACGTCTTGTGTTGGCTAGCCACCTTGAAGGACCCTTCAGGTCGCCTGGCAAGATGGAGCTTGAGACTTCAAGAATATGACATTACTGTCATTTACAAGTCCGGCAAGAAACACTCTGACGCCGACTGTCTCTCTTGCGCGCCTGTCGACCAACCACCACCCGACGACCCGGTTGACGACTACTTCTTGGGACGATAACTACCGACGACTTCGCTGAACGACAGCGGGCCGACCCGGAACTTAAGGCCCTAATAGAATACCTTGAAGGCAGGACCGCCGAAGTCCCGAAGGTATTCAAGTGCGCACTTGCGTCGTTCTTCCTGTGAAACGGTCTTCTACAAAAGAAAAATTTTCACCGCTTTGAGCTAAGTACCGCCTTGTGGTGCCTTCAGCTCTGCGACCAGAACTCCTGCAGGCCTTGCACGACGATCCGACGGCAGGGCACCTCGGTGTTTCTCGCATGCTCGCGAGAATACAAGAAAGGTACTACTGGCCACGTCTTACCACCGACGTCACTCGTTATGTGAGGACATGCCAGGACTGTCAGCAACGCAAGACACCGCTGACAAGGCCAGCGGGACTTCTGCAGCCAATTGAACCACCTTGCCGACCTTTCCAGCAGATTGGTATGGACCTACTGGGGCTGTTCCCGACGTCGTCTTTCGGAAAGAAGTGGATCGTGGTAGCTACCGACTACCTCACCCGCTACGCCGAAACAAAAGCCCTTTCCAAAGGCAGTGCATCCGAGGTAGCTAAGTTCTTCGTCGAAAATATCGTCCTACGTCACGGTGCCCCAGAGGTCCTTATCACCGACAGAGGAACGGCATTTACTGCCGACTTAACTCAAGCGATCTTGGCATACAGCCCGACGAACCACCGCCGGACGACAGCGTACCACCCACAGACCAACGGCCTCACCGAGCGGCTTAACAAGACGATCGCCGACATGCTGGCAATGTACGTCGATGTGGAACACAAAACATGGGACGCCATTCTTCCGTACGTGACCTTCGCTTACAACACGGCGGTGTAGGAGACGACACAGATATCTCCATACAAATTGGTCTATGGAAGGAGCCCGGCAACGACGCTCGATGCCATGTTACTCAACGTCACGGACGAAGAAAACCTCGATGTGAGTGAGTACCTTCAACGCGCCGAAGAAGCCCGACAACTCACGTGTCTCCGTAAATCAACAGACGACCGACAGCCGCCGCTACAATCTTCGACGACACTTCCTGGAATACCAGCCCGGTGAACGTGTTTGGGTATGGACGCCAATACGCCAACGTGGACTAAGTGAAAAGCTTCTGTGACGGTACTTCGGACCGTACAGGGTGGTTCGACGTCTCGGCCCACTTGATTACGAGGTTGTCCCCGACGGCCTCACCTTCATCTTTAGTTAAAGCATTGGGATGATGCCTTATTGAGAGGGGGGCAATGCCACGTTCTATTTCCGAAGTTTTGTTATCGTCCCAAAACACTACATCATTCTCAGCGCAAACCGCGCCTGCAGTTTTCGAGAAGCTTCTGGGGCTGTAGTAGTTCATTTCGATAAGATCACGCCTACTCTGCGAACTGTACAGATTATTCTGGAACGTACGCCACCGCCAGCGATAAGGCTAGAACATTCGACGGCAAGAGTATAAATGCCGACGCGCTTCACCGCTTGTGAGTAGTTGATCGACGGCCGACACTCCGTTCGCCGCTACCAGTCCAAGACTGCTACTGTAATCGGACTTTCCGTTTACCGGGCACAGGTTCGCCCAAATAAACAGTTAAATTCCAACGCAAAGTCTCCTGTCTTCGGCCACGTCACGACCCCGTGACAATATAATCAGACTCTTTTTTTTTGGAAAGTAAATACAATGCATAAAAAGTCTTACCAGTCCGTGCTTCAATATTGTAGCTAAGCTATCACTGAAAGCCAGAGTCATTTACAAATACCATGTGAATTCCCGGAAAGCGCTAGGTAGGTTGATATAAATTGGGGATGGATGGATGATGGATGAAAAACTTTTATTGGGGTCCTGAAGGATTCCACCCCCGTTTTATAGGGGTAGGATCGCGGGCCGCTCCCACGTTGAGACGGGGAGGCCCAGCCTCACCGCCGCATCGTGGGCCTTCTGGACAGCCTTGAGTTGTTGTATGAGAACTGGACTCGTGAGCATTAAATGAAAGGAGTTCTCAGAAAATTCTTCAGTTTTTCTTTGTAAAGAGAGGCACCTCCAGAGCATGTGGTTAAAATCACTGCGATTCTGGCAGTCCGGACAAAGTTCTGAAATATCGGAGTAATGGCTACAGGTTACGAGGCTAGGGTATGTTCCCGTCTGAAGCATGCGAAAAGAGATTGCCTGTGGCCTAGACAACTTTTCGTGTGGCAATGGAAAGGACCTACGGCCTAATTGATAATGCTTCGTGATCTCGTTAAAGGTAGTCAAAATGTCCCTAAAATGAAGGCTGGTGGCTAACTCCTCTGTCTGAGAAGCACAAGTCCCGGCGCGGTAAGTGAAGCCTCGCGCCTTGGAGTGGGCTAGCTCGTTGACATTGGGAAGGCCTCCGACCCTCAAGCCAAGGTGAGCAGGGAACCAAATAATTGTGTGGTGGGTGAGTTCCTTGTGAGCGAGAATTCTCAAAACTTCCTTGCACACAGAAGCAGAAGCGAAGGCCCTAGCGGCGGATTTAGAGTCCGTATGAATATCAGTCCTTTGTGGATCAAGGAGTGCAAGTGCAATGGCCATCTGTTCTGCTTTGTAAGAAGAAGTGGTTCGAACCGACGCCGAGGATAAAATCTGACCCTTAGTATCTACGGATACTACCGCAAAGCGAGCGGAAACGCCGTACTGGGCGGCATCAACAAAGCATGAAACAGACGAGTGTTTGTGAGCTTGAGCTAAAAGAGAGGAGGCTCGAGCGACACGCCTGCCCGCGTTGTACTGTGGATGCATATTTGTGGAAGGGGGCATACTTTGATGCGAGAGCGTATATAATCATCGAGTGGCATATTTTGCACTTCGAGCGTCAGGGGTTTGACTCCAGTGTCAACCAGAATCTTTCTCCCCGCTGGTGTGATCGAAAGCCTGGCAACCTGTGCCGTTTGTTGAGCCTCGATAACTTCTTCAAGCGTGTTGTGGACTCCAAGTTTCATAAGGTTCTCAGTGCTTGTGCGCATAGGAATGCCAAGAACTTTCTTGATGCTTTTCCTTATGAGGATGTTCAATTTGTTTCTTTCATGGAGTTGCCACCTGTGCATAGATGCGACATAGCTTATGTGGCTGATCAAGAATGCATGAAATAGTCTGAGGAGGTTGTGCTCTCGAAGACCACCCCGACTGTTGGAAATGCGTGAGATTAGTCGGATGACCCCTTCCGCCTTAGAAGTCAGACGGTCGATCGTGCGGCCATTCTGTCCATTAGCCTCGATAATCATGCCCAGAACACGTATGAAATCCACCCTTGGAATACGCTGCCCCGATGCCGTGTGCAGCTTAATGTCGATGTCAGCCAGTGGTTGCCACTTTTTGGGTTTGGGTCCCCGTCTCGTGGGTCGATATAAGAGAAGTTCGGACTTTGCTGGCGAGAGCTTGAGGCCCATTTCATTTATGTAGACTTCAACACAGTCTACGGCCTCTTGAAGAGAGCTCTCTACAGAGCCCTCCGAGCCACCGGCACTCCATATGGTGATGTCGTCTGTGTAGATGGTGAACTTGATGCTTTCTTGGTTTGAGAGCTTTGCAGCAAGGCTGCACATTACAATGTTAAAAAGCAGTGGGGAGACGACTGAGCCCTGCGGGGTGCCGAAGGAACCGAGATCGTAGGGCTCAGACTTGAGATACCCAAGCTGTATAGTGGCTTTTCTATTCCTGGGAAGCGAGCTGGTGAACTTGTGAAAGTTGGCTCCTAAGTTGAGAGAAGAGATGGAGGCAAGTATGTGGGAGTGCGAGACATTGTCAAAGGCCTTTTCAAGATCCAGACCGAGAATAGCTTTGTCTTTTGTCTCCTGATCTATGATGTGATGCTTCAGCATTTTCATGACGTCCTGAGTAGATAGGTGTGGTCTAAAACCTACCATGTTGTACGGAAACAGGTTAGTCTTCTCTATGTGCTTTAATATTCGATCGTTGATAACATGCTCGGCGACCTTGCCTATACAGGACATCAGTGAAATGGGTCATAAGTTGCTAAAGCTGGGACTCCGGCCAGGTTTAGGTATGAGAATAACCGATGCCCTTTTCCATTGCTCAGGGAAAGTCCCCGTCTCCCAAATACGATTGATTTCTTTGGTGAGGTAGGTGACAGAGTCATCGTCTGAATTGCGTAGTGTCTTGTTTGTAATGCCATCCGGGCCCGGGCTGGAGTTCCCATTAAGATTGTTTAAGATGGAACGGACCTCTGCTTCCTGAAAGGGCTTGTCCAATTCGAAGGCTGGTGATCTCGTGTATTGTGCGTAGCCAGAAGGAGGCCGGGTTGTGTCCAAAGGAAGGTATCTCTGTGCCAGACACTTCGTTATTTCCGTGTCCGATTTAGCCTTCCTTTCTGAGTGCAGTATTCGGTCTACCAAGCGCGTCTGGTTGGATTTAGATTTGGTCTCCTGCAGCAGGTGTTTGAGAAGGTTCCATTTTCCCTCAACTTTCATCTGACCATCCACCTTGTTGCAAATCTCGTCCCAATGCTGTTTTTCCAGCGTCTGACAGTAAGTCATTATTTCTTGGTTAAGACTTGCGATGCGTTTTCGCAGTCTTCGATTCATACGGTGTGCTTTCCACCTGGCTACGAGGGCGCTTTTAGCCTCAAGAAGATGAGAAAACCTACTATCCATTTTATTGACCGGAAGATCAGTCTCTATCGTTTTGGTGCTCGACTTGACGTCTTCGACCAGCTGAGACAGCCACTTGTCGAGATTCGGTGAGTCATTAATCTCTTCTGCGCTCTTCGCTCTGATCTTACGGAAAAGATCCCAATCTGTAAATTTGAAAGCTTTAGGGGGCTTTGCTTGAATTTGTAATGTCGTACTCAAAATACAATGGTCACTCCCCAAGTTTTCTCCTAAGTTTAACCATGATACCTCTCCCGTGGTTGTGACAAACGTGAGGTCTGGGGTAGTATCCCTAGAGCAAGAATTTCCAGTGCGCGTAGGAAACATGGGGTCAGTGACGAAAGTAAGATTCAGATCCAATACCGCTTGCCAGAGCTCGGCTCCCTTGGCAGTGGTGCGAGGGTAGCCCCAAGCTTGATGGGGTGCGTTGAAATCTCCCGCTATAACTATGGGTGCGTCCACTTTCCTAGCGATCACAACGGCTTTTGATAACAATGAGGTGAAGCGATGGTGCCTGCCTTTTGGAGAGCTATATATGTGGAGTATGAAAATGCTATTTTTAAGGTTGCTGCCAGGTATAATTTCTAAAAAAGAGTGTTCAGTTTTGCTATTTGCCATGTGCAAATTGTGCTCAATGTAAGTGTACTTCTTGGACACAAACGTGCAGATACCGCGGCCATCTGGAGGTTTCGTGATGTGATGGGTGTAGCCTGGCAGGCTCATTGTTTCCGTAAGTGTCTCCTGTAGCATAATAACATGTGGTCGAATTGGCTGGGATTTAATATACTGCTGGAGAGCTGCCTTTTTTGATTGGAAGCCCCAGCAGTTCCACTGCCAAATTGTGTTCCCCCATTGTTGGAACCCTCAAAAGCTCTCTCCTGAGAGACGCTACGGGTTGCCACCTTCTGCACGATCCTGACCTTAGGTATTACTTGGGCTGGAGTAGCCTCGGCTGATTGTAAAGCTTCAACTTGGTCAGCCTCGATCTTTGTGACTCTGCTGTCCAATACCGCAATCGACTCGACCACCACCCTGAGAGCATTTTTGATATCATTCAAGGTTTCCTTGACCTCTGTTTTGAAATCTCTGTCCTCGTTATTGGCCGGTTGTGCTAGCGCTCTCCTTTTTGTTGGTTTTGCCCCTGGATGGACGTCCATGGGTACCTCATCGTGACTCGCATCCGATGTGGCCTCTGTACAGGGAACTGTGTTTGAAGGAGACGGAGACGAAACCTGCTGTGATTTCCTTAAGTCGGCTATTTCAGCCCTGAGTTGCTCGACCATGGCCCTGAGGTTAGCATTTTCCCTTTGCATCTGCGCATATATATCTGAATGTTGCTCTGGATTGGTACCCCGCTTTACCTGTGGTTGGGAGCCCTTGATCTTGGATGCCCAGGTCTGGTGCTGATTTCCTTGCTGCACACGAATGCGGACGATAGGCACCCGTGAGTTAGAACGGCTCTTGGATCTAGAATGTCCTCTGGATCTCGAACGGCCCCTTGCTCTGCCTCTGGAACCGGATCGCCCTCGCAGTGGTTGCAGCTGTTGGCTGACGTCACGCGGGCGCCAGCTGCTGCTTGGGCGCTCAGTCGTAGCGCGACCGCCTGCAGCGGCTGGTAGCGATAGGAAGTCTGCAAAAAAAAGCAAAAATCCTACGTTTATGTTGAGCAGAAGTCCAAGTGAACATGCATGCATATATTCATGAACTAGTTCCCTGTAACATGTGGTGTGACAGCTCTAGCTTAAAAGCTTCAGGCGACTTTTATGCTGCTCCAAAGAAATTTTAGTTGCTCCACAAGCTCCGGAAATGCCTTTCATGAGTCACGTCACTGTGCCTGTTGAGTCTTTAAAAAAACAGGTTTGAAGGGGATGCTAAAAATTTTTTTTGAAGGGGTGAGTAGCAGAGAGCATTACTTCATTAAAGTCTTTAATTTTATTATGTTAGCACTGAGGCTTGCAGGTATGTTAAATGAGCATGGTCACATGAGTAACAGCTCAGAGGTCAATAATTTTTGGGTTGACAGCAAGGTATGCATGAGACAGGATTATGCAAATTGCTGAAGTAGAAGTAATAAAGTTGTCGAGAAGACTTTGTTAACAGTACATTTACAGGCTTCATGCAGAATTTGCTTTCTAGCAGGGTGAATTCACTTTGTCTGATGCTTCCGATGGCATCATTGCACTTCATAAGCACTGGTTTTATGCACTGCACGTGACGATCTTCTTTTTTCAAGGTTCATGTACTTATTAAAAAGTATAGGATCAAGAAACTTACATGCTGTCTTAAGGCGTAATCAGGCTCACCATAGAGGTAATTGGTGACATTTTAGTGAGTTGTATGTGGGAGGTCTGTGTACATAACATCATAGTAATCTTGCAATGCTGTAGCTTTATTTGTGTAACGATTGAAGCTTCTTTTCCTGTTAAAAATTTCTGCCAAGCAAACAAGTTCCATTAGCAGGATTGGCCCTTGGGTAAAGCAGGTGGTGAAAGTGAGCTTATTCACAAGCTCTTCAAGAGTACCCACTGAAGGAATTAGTACCTATAGGGCGAAAATTCCAGTAAACCAAGAAGGGCAAGGGAGGACGGTGCAGGTTAACATTTCAGGAGGGTATCTTCTGGACATCATCCTTCTCTAGCCACAAGCTTGTATGGCCAATGTTTAGCAGACTCCTACTAACATAAACTAGGTATAAATGTTGCTTCTCTATTGCAAGATGACACACCATATACCTTTTGAGAGTCTCCTCACCATAAGCCCTTATATTATCCTAAATATATTTTTTTCTACGGTGCCCTTTTTTTGTCCTAAACAGTTGTCTCAAGCAACAATATGCACATTGTGACAGTCTAGCTGGTGACCACAGAGATGGCTCCAGCCATCATGATGTATACTCCTTTCAAAATGTAAGACACTGCAAAATCATAGTCCGGTGTGCGTGCATACGACCTTGAACATGTAAGCAGTGACCACTTCTCTTGTGTTCTCTGCACTGGCGCATGCTTGTCGCACACCTTTTCAAGATTGTGACAGTGAAATTAGTTCTGGCAATGCTGTTTCAGAGGTAAGACTGTGTACACCCCCAGGAACATCATGGTGGAGCGAGCAGAGGTTCTCATCAAATGTAGTAATAAACTGGCAACACCATGGTGACATAAGCACACTTGCCTTAATTTATTACATTAATTTATTGAGGCAGACATAACACCGCTAAGCCTAATTGTTATATCTTTTCGTTATTGTCTTCATAGTTTTCCTGTTGGTCACAGCACAGGAAGAACCATTTCTTTGTGGGAGCACCATATTTTAAGCTTGCATGACTCCAATGAAGCACTGTGCGAACAGATATATTGAAAATGTCAATACTTCGGGTCCTATAAATGGTAAACTGGTTGTCACATTCAGCCGGTGATCCTGCAGGAGCTCTAGCATATACTCTAAAGTCATTTTGCATCAACAATGTCACATACAATAGTTTAACAATGGTTGTTAATGGGCAAGATGATGCATAGCTTCAGGGAGGTAATTAGGCTAAGGGGGAAAATTCTAGATGCCTAAGCACCACTGGAAAAATGAAAAAGCACAGGGAAAGATCGTCACTCGCAGCTGAACTACAGAAAATATTTACACCGCACCACACATTTACATCGTCTAGAATTTCCATAATAATGTTATACCAACCAGCCCAGCAACAAGTAATAAAGTGCAGAATTACACTTGCATAAGACAAGAAACACAGTACGCGATTTAATTGCCATCTATCTTTATTTGTGCAGGGTGTCTACCAACCTGGAAAAGTCGGGGAATTGGGGCCTTGCTGGAAAACTGGGGGAACTTTGGTAAAACCTGGCTAATTCATGGAAACTGGCGGCAGTCTGTGCCACCATCACAAAAATAAGCATTACCCTTGATCAATACTCAAAACGTCACTCCTTCGAGTGCAACTACAGTGAACAGCTAGAAGAGGCCTGAAAAAAAGGCAATGCATAACTCTTTCTTCTTAGTGTACAAACAAAAAGGTGCACCGACCAAAATAACAAAGTTTATTGACGTTTGGGCATATGATATTGTTCTGAATGACAGCCATGAGAAAGGTACATCGTATTTAGGTATGACAAGGTGCATGATATAAGCACCAAAAGTATATGGTCAGCGTTCCATAAATCTTATTGAGGATATGTGCAGCTGTGTGCATGTGCAGGGATTCCAGGTGCCGGCATGACGCAAGCTTGTTTTCTTCAACCAGAACACGAATGCTTGACCAGTCAATTTGAAAGCCTCTATATTCCACATGTTCAGCGAGGGCATTCAAGGCCACCCTTGATTTGGTGACTTCATATTCATGTTGTTTAACTCTTTCATTGAAATCACAGGTCTCATAGAGTGACATGTCACACTCGTGGCAGACTACAGTGTAAACAAGACTACGGAAATTTCCGCTCGGCAGCTTGTTCTTCCCATTGACTAAAGCATTCCTTAGCTTCCATGTTGGTACATGCACTATTTTGATGTATGTTCCTTCTGCATATCACGTACCATATCTGACTTTCCAAGCACAGCATTTCTCACATCGGTAAATTTGTGCATATTTGTCATGGCCACAATTTCGGCTTGGCTTGAAGGACCTTTAGTTAGGTGCTTATGTTAGAACTGCCATCACAAAAGGTTTGCTGGGCTATGTCTTGTCTTTTATAATAATACTGCTATTATTATTATTATTGGCGATGCAGCTGCAAACGTCCTCCGCTATGCACTTATTGCAGACATTTCAAGGTAGCACACTCTCTTCTCATTTCATTTTCTTATGATGGTGTTATTAAATTCATGAGTATTTTTTAGCATTATGTTCATAGAAGACTACGTAAACGAAGGTAGCACGAAAGTAACCAAAACACGCAACTTAGCTTCACAAAAAAAGCCTACTGGCTTTTTCAGCTTGCCTTTGTTGTACATAGCCTGGTCACTCTTCACAACGGTGTTCATGCTGTCTGAGACGCATCTGGAAGCTAAGTTACATGTTTTGGTTGCTGATAAGGAAGGCTTCTTTTTAACTCTAGATGGCTCTATGTATAATGATAAGGTAGCCACTGGTTTGGAAAAAAGCTGAATAAATCATTTTCTGAGCAACTGCAGCCAATCAGTTTATGTGAATGGACACGCATCTTCACTTTCACATGCAAAGTCTGGTGTTTCCCAGGGATCAATCCTGGGATCAGTTTTGTTTTTAATTTACATCAATGACATTGGACATGGTTTATCATCTTCTATCAGATTATTTACATACAATTACATCATTTGTAGAAAAATTGACAGCACCCAAGCTAACAAGTCGTTATGGTTGGACCTTAATAAAATTGCATTTTGGTGTCACCAGTGGCAAATGCAAATTAACACTTCCAAAACAAAGGCCATGACATTTATTAGAGCACATAAAACAGAAATGAGTCACAAAAGGATCAAAATGTGGGCCAGTTGGTAATTCATTTTTTTTTTTTTTTTTCGTTCAGCGAACTGGGAGCGCAGAGAAAACACAAAGGACGAAGCGAGGAACCACACAACACGAGCGCTCAACTAACAACTGATTTATTTTCCACATCGGAAGGACATATATAAACACAAAATGCGCATGTCAAAAAAAGATTATGACGAAATCAAGGGCAGCATGCGAAGCGTGTAATCAAGGCACATGTCTAAGGGTTATCTAGGTAGCTGAATTCACAGTCAAGTAGTGAGAGGGAAGGATGACTTATACATTGGTCCGTATTCCTGGAAATGTGATAGGCTTCAGAAATTTCGCGCGTAGTTTGATGAGGATGCCGGAACAGAACAATTGTATTCTCAAACAGAGGTTGGCACTTGCACGAAACGCAATGTGACGCTAAATGGGAGTAAGGTGTACTTTTCAACGAGCTTCTGTGTTCCCTGAGACGCACGTTCACACATCGGCCGGTCTGGCCAATGTACATCCGTCCGCAAGAAAGGGGTATCTTATATACTACTCCGGTGATGCACTTAACAAACTTAGTTACGTGCTTCTGGAGGCATCCTCTACCTTTAGATGCATTATGTGCCCTCCTGTGCACCATTGAACATATACTGGCCAATTTATTGGGTGCCGAGAAAACCACGCGCACACCGAACCGGTTTCCCACGTTTTTTAACCCATGGGCCATTTTATGAATGTAGGGGATTACTGCCGCGCGCTTCTTATTCCCTTCCTTGTTCTCTGAAGAAGTACATGTGCGTTTTTCATTATTTTTGACCGTACGCAAGAGCTTTTCACAGACTGAGGCTATTACGTAGGAAGGGTATCCCGCACCTATCAGCCGTTCGAACTGTGCTACGAAACCACTTTGCAAGGTATGCAGGCAACTTTTTCCGAGGGCTGAACGTAAGCATGACATTACGATTCCGCGTTTAACAAGCTTGGAATGTCCGGAAGAGTAGTCTAGAACGGGTTTTGCAGAACGAGGATTATATCGCCAGCAAAGGTGCTTATCACCAAAAAACAGGGAAAGGTCTAGGAACTGCAATTTGTTATCTTTTGGAAGCTCGGAGGTGAACCGGAGGCCCATGCCTTCCTTCTCGAAGCATGCCTTCATACTTTCAACGTCCACTGCTGAACACTTCGTGATGATAATCAGATAATCGTCAACATAACGGAATACTTTTGTGCCAGGTTGAAGTTTAGTGCTTAAGGCTGCATCCACCTTCCCAAGAAAGATTTGGCTTAAAACAGGGGCCACACTTGAACCTATACACACACCTGATTTTTGCATGTACAGGTTCCCAAGCCATACGACGAAGGTGGACTTCAAATAGAACGTCAAAATTTCTAGAAAAGACTGAGTCGAAATTCCCGTGCTATTCCTGAACAATATCTCATCATTGTCTTCCACAATGCACTGCTCTACGCTGTTTAACAGTTGATCATGCGGCAAAGAATAATATAAGTCGACTACATCAAGACTAAAAGCTGTAACACCGGAGCATTCACATGTGTTGAGGTATTCAACCACGACACCAGAGTTTTTTGCGTGAAAAGGGTCATTTACGCGCAACGCAGAAAGATGTGCTTGCAGATACTGAGATACAACCAACTGCCACGTATCCCTTTCTGAAACAATCGCGCGCAGCGGCATTTCCGGTTTGTGTGTTTTAATGGAGTAAAAAAGTTCTAGCTCTACACCTTTCGCCTTTTCTACTGAAGAGCCGAGTTTTTCCAGGTTAAGCCTTTTCAGCAGCGATATCGCTCTAGTCTTTACTTCCTTGCTTTTTACAGAGAGTGGTTTAAAATTTCTTTCTAAGGCTTCCTCAGCCTTCTTGAGAAAATCTAGTTCATTAATGATAACGAAGAACCCTTCTTTGTCAGAAATGAGTACCCTTAGCTGATTGTTCAAACAAAACTTAACAACTGGTTGAACACGCAGTCTTCTACTCACATCGCTAACATTGCTCGAAACTGCTTGAACACATTCTGTTACACACCTATAACGCTCTTCCTCCTTGGCCAGCTTGGAGACAGTCCTTGCTGTGGCAATCTTTTCTTCAGGTCGAAGGGTAGGTTCTACGGAGAACTTCGGGCCTTTTTGCAGAACCTGCTGAATTTTTTCCGGCACAGACACATCACTTAGGTTCAAGAAACGTCCCTCACTTGAAGCTTGTTTTTTCCTGGCAGGTAGTTGTGGTCTGATCCAATTCCACAAAGTTTCCGTGACGGATTTCGAAGTTTTGCACCAGTCGCGATACGAATCGCGGTTGTTACGTCTATGAACGTCTTGGTCACACATGACCCTCAGCCAGTCCTTATAACACCGGACTTGTCTGTACCATTCCGAACGAAGGATTCGGCACATCCTTTTGGTATGCCCAAACAACGGACTCATCATTCCAAAAAGCATTTGTACCTCTGCCGGACATGTTCCTTGACGAAGGTGCCACGATGCTACTCTTGCCCGACATGTTGAGACAGCAATCCACGATGCCAAAATGGCAGGGTCTTGAAAAGAGGGACTAAAACAGTTAAAAGAGCCCTGTGTACTAGAAATACATTGCAAAAGGATCAAAATGTGGGCCAGTTGGTAATTCATTTTTTTTTTTTTTTCGTTCAGCGAACTGGGAGCGCAGAGAAAACACAAAGGACGAAGCGAGGAACCACACAACACGAGCGCTCAACTAACAACTGATTTATTTTCCACATCGGAAGGACATATATAAACACAAAATGCGCATGTCAAAAAAAGATTATGACGAAATCAAGGGCAGCATGCGAAGCGTGTAATCAAGGCACATGTCTAAGGGTTATCTAGGTAGCTGAATTCACAGTCAAGTAGTGAGAGGGAAGGATGACTTATACATTGGTCCGTATTCCTGGAAATGTGATAGGCTTCAGAAATTTCGCGCGTAGTTTGATGAGGATGCCGGAACAGAACAATTGTATTCTCAAACAGAGGTTGGCACTTGCACGAAACACAATGTGACGCTAAATGGGAGTAAGGTGTACTTTTCAACGAGCTTCTGTGTTCCCTGAGACGCACGTTCACACATCGGCCGGTCTGGCCAATGTACATCCGTCCGCAAGAAAGGGGTATCTTATATACTACTCCGGTGATGCACTTAACAAACTTAGTTACGTGCTTCTGGAGGCATCCTCTACCTTTAGATGCATTATGTGCCCTCCTGTGCACCATTGAACATATACTGGCCAATTTATTAGGTGCCGAGAAAACCACGCGCACACCGAACCGGTTTCCCACGTTTTTTAACCCATGGGCCATTTTATGAATGTAGGGGATTACTGCCGCGCGCTTCTTATTCCCTTCCTTGTTCTCTGAAGAAGTACATGTGCGTTTTTCATTATTTTTGACCGTACGCAAGAGCTTTTCACAGACTGAGGCTATTACGTAGGAAGGGTATCCCGCACCTATCAGCCGTTCGAACTGTGCTACGAAACCACTTTGCAAGGTATGCAGGCAACTTTTTCCGAGGGCTGAACGTAAGCATGACATTACGATTCCGCGTTTAACAAGCTTGGAATGTCCGGAAGAGTAGTCTAGAACGGGTTTTGCAGAACGAGAATTATATCGCCAGCAAAGGTGCTTATCACCAAAAAACAGGGAAAGGTCTAGGAACTGCAATTTGTTATCTTTTGGAAGCTCGGAGGTGAACCGGAGGCCCATGCCTCCGGTTCACCTCCGAGCTTCCAAGCTGTACATGCAAAAATCAGGTGTGTGTATAGGTTCAAGTGTGGCCCCTGTTTTAAGCCAAATCTTTTTTGGGAAGGTGGATGCAGCCTTAAGCACTAAACTTCAACCTGGCACAAAAGTATTCCGTTATGTTGACGATTATCTGATTATCATCACGAAGTGTTCAGCAGTGGACGTTGAAAGTATGAAGGCATGCTTCGAGAAGGAAGGCATGGGCCTCCGGTTCACCTCCGAGCTTCCAAAAGATAACAAATTGCAGTTCCTAGACCTTTCCCTGTTTTTTGGTGATAAGCACCTTTGCTGGCGATATAATCCTCGTTCTGCAAAACCCGTTCTAGACTACTCTTCCGGACATTCCAAGCTTGTTAAACGCGGAATCGTAATGTCATGCTTACGTTCAGCCCTCGGAAAAAGTTGCCTGCATACCTTGCAAAGTGGTTTCGTAGCACAGTTCGAACGGCTGATAGGTGCGGGATACCCTTCCTACGTAATAGCCTCAGTCTGTGAAAAGCTCTTGCGTACGGTCAAAAATAATGAAAAACGCACATGTACTTCTTCAGAGAACAAGGAAGGGAATAAGAAGCGCGCGGCAGTAATCCCCTACATTCATAAAATGGCCCATGGGTTAAAAAACGTGGGAAACCGGTTCGGTGTGCGCGTGGTTTTCTCGGCACCCAATAAATTGGCCAGTATATGTTCAATGGTGCACAGGAGGGCACATAATGCATCTAAAGGTAGAGGATGCCTCCAGAAGCACGTAACTAAGTTTGTTAAGTGCATCACCGGAGTAGTATATAAGATACCCCTTTCTTGCGGACGGATGTACATTGGCCAGACCGGCCGATGTGTGAACGTGCGTCTCAGGGAACACAGAAGCTCGTTGAAAAGTACACCTTACTCCCATTTAGCGTCACATTGCGTTTCGTGCAAGTGCCAACCTCTGTTTGAGAATACAATTGTTCTGTTCCGGCATCCTCATCAAACTACGCGCGAAATTTCTGAAGCCTATCACATTTCCAGGAATACGGACCAATGTATAAGTCATCCTTCCCTCTCACTACTTGACTGTGAATTCAGCTACCTAGATAACCCTTAGACATGTGCCTTGATTACACGCTTCGCATGCTGCCCTTGATTTCGTCATAATCTTTTTTTGACATGCGCATTTTGTGTTTATATATGTCCTTCCGATGTGGAAAATAAATCAGTTGTTAGTTGAGCGCTCGTGTTGTGTGGTTCCTCGCTTCGTCCTTTGTGTTTTCTCTGCGCTCCCAGTTCGCTGAACGAAAAAAAAAAAAAAAAAGAAATGAGTCAATATGAAATTCAAGCTGTCTCCATTGAAAAAGTATCCCTGTTCAATTATCTTGGAATTCACTTATCTTCTGACCTGCCTTAGAATAAGCGCATCGATATCATAACTAGTGAGGTGTCAAAAGCACTTGGATTTATTAAAAGAAACCTTTACTAGGTGAACTATACCTCTAAAATGCTAGCGTACACTACACTTGTCCGTTCAAAGATAGAATATGCATCCATCATCTAGAACCCACATCAATCATATCTCATAGATTAACTAGAATCAATACAAAATAAAGCAGCAGTATTTATCACCAAGTAGTATTCTCGCAACTGCAGCACTACAGATATTACACACTCACTTTCATTACCCCTTCTTGAAAAACGCAGACTGTCGTCACTGTTGTTGCATTTTCATACATTTTATCATAGTAAATCTTCCTCCGTAAAGCTTGCACAAACACACCTCATAATATTTTGAAACATATTGATCACCAATTCAAAATACAGCCTTTTTTGGCACGCACAATTATGTATCAACACTCACCATTACTTCGAACCACACAACACTGGAACACACTGCCGGGTGACATTGCTTGATTCATTGATGATGCCGCCTTTGTAAACCAGTTCAATATTTTCTTGGACATAGGACTTACCTATCTGTGTGAGTTTGTAAGGGCATGTATGTGCTTATTTTTACTCTTCTTTCATTGTAAATATATTTTCTCCTTAAACATGATAGTCTTCCTTGGGATATTTCAATGCAAACATTTTGGTCTGTCTGTCAGCAAAAAGGCTCAAGCACGACAACATCCGCAGCATCCGCCAGTATTGCTCAAGTTTCTGCGTTCATACTTGTACGATTGTCGATAAAAAGCAAATATTGAGCATATTTGAGGCACAATATCAACACGTCGATATTCTGCACTGTGTTTAATTATACTAGAAAAGGTATAAAGAAGTAATTCTAAGCACTGCAGTTGACAATGCGACACTTCGCACGAAAAGGCGAGTCTCCTACGCTTTGCTAAGACGATACTGTGCTGCTATCTATCTTGAAATCTACAAAATATGGCCTTCAAGATTGCACGCATGCTGCGTGCTCGCTATAACAAAGGCCATCCTTTCGTTTTCTGAAATTACCGCCAGATTGCGCTCATGTCTCACGCAACACGTCCAGGATCCCATTCACCAGTTTTCTCGTGCAAAACATGAAATAAATATTTCTGTCTATTCACTCTTTTCAGGCAAAAGACAATAGTCTTTTGATGTCATTTTTAGTCAAATATGCAGATAGGGGGCAATTTTTTTCATGGCAATTTTCCGTATATATATTTTTTCGCACTATAGCTTTGTCTCTCTTATTGAGTTTTCATTCCTGCCATAATTTTTTTTTCCTTTTGCATCTTTGTCTATAGAACTGTATTTTACTTTGTTTACCATTTTAATTTTATCATGGCAATGTTCTGATTTGCAAATGTATTGTATAACTAAAACCCCCTGTGTAATTCCCGAGTGGGCCTTTAGGGTATATATTAATGAAAAAAATGTTGATGCAAAAAGCGGGTGACTGAATGAATAAGTTTATGCCCTGTTACTAACGCTTAATCGGGAACGCCTAGCGGCAAGTGTGAAAAAGGCAAAAACTATCAGTTTTTATTTCAGTGAAGATTCATGTTGCCACTAAGAGCTGTTGTTTCAGAAAAAGACACTTGGTAAATAAATGTTTCAGAGTATCTTCAAAGAAATTTGGAGCGTTTGAAGACTTCTGACCCGCTAAAAATTTCCAACTCAGAACCTGTCATCTTATCACTAAGTGAACAACCTTTTTTGTGCCGCAACGCATTTGGCATAGACGTAAAAGATTTATATTATTGTTCGCCCCAATGTGAAGATTTGAAGTGTATAAAGCAGTGCATAAGAGAAGATAATGATCAGTTGTTGTTTCAGTGCCAGTGTAGCATCTCTATTGCATCGTTTTACAGCTCATGCAGGCCACCTAAATTCTACCGTTGTGTCTTGGAAGGGAAATAATTTTGTCCAAAAATCTGGTATCTGCATTGAATCATGAATATAGCTGTAATTAGGTACATTTTTCTTGGGTATGTAGACGGGCAGCTGCAAAAGCATTTGAATTGGTTATCATCATACGCTGTTTGATATGTCCATGACTTCTTAGTTCTACTGGACATTAACAATTGCTCTGTACTGGTTGCTAATATAAAGAAAGATGTTAAGGAAAACGGGATGTCAGCATTTCACTTTGGAGTTGCCAAAAATTGATCAGCTACAGTTTCTCGATTTAAGACAGGCTTTCGTCAAAGATCACATATATTGCAATACCAACCTAGATTCATAAAGCCAATTATGAATTTTAATTATGGCCACTCAAAACCATACAGGGAGCCATTGCGTAAACTGTGCTGGGTGCCGCTCTTCAGAAGTTACGCCAGCACCTTATGGCTCATGCATTTGATACACAAGTTGCTCGCCTTGCGAATTCTGGCTTTCCGGGTGACGTGATTTGCTCCTTGTCGGAAAAACTTATTTCAAAGCTCAAGAAGTTTCATTGTTGTGATTCTAGTGCACCAGAACTTAGCAAGAAAAAGAGGCAGGCAGTTATCCCGTGCATACACAGGATAGCACATGGTTTGAAAAATGTTGGTGCTCGTTATAGCATAAACATGTCAGCACGTAATAAAGTGCATAATGTGTGTACTTTGGTGGATAGAGCGTTGTGTCAGCAGCCAGGGAAAGGGAACAAATGTGTCTCCAGTCATGTCCACAGATATGCTCCTTGCACTACTGGCGTGGTTTATGGGATTCCACTGTCTTGCGGCTGTGAATATTTAGGTGAAATGGGGCGTTACATAAACGTGCGCTTAAGAGAGCATGAGCTAATGCTATCAGATGCTGAAATCATGTCTATTTTGGCAGCTCGTTGTAGGTGATGTGAATGTGTACTCAGGGCTGGGCAGAGATGCCCGAAAAAGTATTCTGGAATACAGATAGCGAAATGCGTGGTTTGGAAGCATAAAATACAGATACTGAGATAAATTTGTAATTGATGTGACAGGATACTTCAGAGATACGTTTGCAAAAAGACAAAAAAGTATTCCGGAATACAGATACTGAAATACTTTTCTCTATGTCGGGGATAGTTATACTCCATATAGACATTTGTTATGTGCAGCATAATATCTAAAATGTGCAGCGCATTGAAACTTGCGAATGAAATTGATTTATTATATTTTAACCATCCTCTGAGTGCCATTAAGGCATTACAAAGGATGCTTACACTGCTCATAATTGTTAATAACCACATATTTTCAGATATCAGTTGCAATAAAAAATTATGCCATATGAGAGAATCAGTCACACGCATTGTACACCGAAATCCGGAACTCAACAGCAACAGTATCAGTTATGCAAGAAGGAGCATAGTTCAAGCGAAGTGCTGGAACCATAAACAAACGAACTTCCAGTTGAAGGTTTAGTGTTTTCTAGAAACATCTTAGAAAAGGCAGAAAGAATTTAGAACGGACAAAACAAGGAATGTGAAAGGAAACTCAAAAAGACCTCCTTCGCATCGCCGTTTGGCCATGCTGGCGTTTTTCAGAAATGCTCTGCAGAAATAAGTATCGTAGATGGAACACGGCACCACGCACCAAATTCTTTGGGTGGTTTGTGGTTTCCGCAATAAGCTCCAGTTTTTCAAATGAGCGCCGCAAAAAAAAAGTGGAAAAAAAAACGAGAAAAAAAACACTACTCGTTCAATTGGCATGAGGAAATGCATTTAAAAAATGGCGCCCATTGTGCAGTATACAATGCTCCTCACAATGAAAATATCTGCGCTGGAATTCAATATGGCAGTATAACATTGTTGGCACGCTGAAGCAGGCCATCATTCAAACACATTCCAGTTCTGTCTGAAGAAGCACAATGGGATGCGGGTAACAAAGCAACTAGCTCACTTTCAAGAAGGTAGAAGCCAGTTTCACCCTCAGCAGAAATGTAGAAATGGTGAGTGCATATCTTGCCGTGGACTGCCAAGGTCACAGCAGAGATTTTTCCCCCCATTGTCAATACGTCTGAGCTCATTTACGAAAAAAAAAGTAACGGGATACCCGTGTCCTGAATAGTATCGCGATATATGCGATACACCGTAAAAGTATTTCACTACTGAGACACAAATACATTTTTGAAAAGTGTCTCAATACAGCAATACAGACACTCAAAAGTATCTCTTAAATACTATTGTGATACTACCCAGCCCTGTGTGTGCCCCACTTGTAGAAAACAAGTATCAAATATTGACATGTTGATTAGCGCATGTGTGAAATAGCCAAAGCATTTTTCATTAAATCTAACAACAAGTGCATAAGTATTTTATGTAACATTCTTCTAGATGAAGAACATAATGTCTTAAAGAAGACATGAATCATTCTGTGTTGTAACACATGTGTACATGTGCACAGTGTTGATGAGTCAATATTTTCTATATATGTTCTTTCCTTTTCCAAATAAACTTCAGTTGTGAAATCAGCGCTGTGACCCTCTCGGACTGCTTCTAACCCGTTCCTTTGTAAATTATTCTACGGTGAACATTCACCAATTTGCCTAACTCACTATTCTGCATCTTTTATTTGCTTATGGAATCGGGAAGCTATTGTGGTCTGACAGATTCCTTTTTTCCACCCCATATTCAAACATCAGTGCTTCAAACGCTACCCCAGCTTTTATTGCAGGTGTCTGAGAACTTTCATTGTGCTCCATGTGTCAGAACCCAGAGAAATAAAACACCAACAAGCATGTGTGCATATTGTAAAAAAATAAAGCGACTGAAAGAAACAATAAAGTAAATTTTGCTGTACGCTTTCCTTTTGCGACATTGTTGTCAGTCGTTGTGAAGGCAAGGTTGCATAAAATGTGTAAGTACTTCTTTTTGCTGAAAAGTATATTTTAGACATGTACAAATTAGATGGCGCTGTAAATCATTAGTAAATACAGCAGTCTAGGTCAAGGTAATCTAATCCAATCCTAAATGGCCTGCAGGCTATAGCCATTATAATGAACTAGAATGTGCCCCAGTAAGCCAACTGGTCGGGTTGCCGCATCCTTGTTTTTTATGAATGCTGCGAGATGGCGCCACCTTTACGTTTCCGTAGCAGCATTGGCTCCACTGTTGGACTATCACAGGCTCCTTCAAACTTGCAGCTGCAGTTGATTTTGTGTGGTTGTGTCCTGGTTGTTCCAAAAATCAAACAGCCAACTTTCTCAGTGCCTGGGTCACAGGTTTTATTTTTACCAGATACACACATTTTTTCATACTTACCACATACACTCACAACATTATGGGTGTGTGTGCAAAATGTGTTCATTTGTTTTATATGAGTGCCTCATATTTTATTTTTTTACCGGTAAAGTGTTCTTTTCACCACACAGCAAACATTATGGTCATGGAGTTTGCTTTTAATCTGTGTGAAAAACCTGGAAAAGTCACTAAATTTGAAAAAAATTAAATTGATAAACACCCTTTTGTGGCTTTGCTAGCAAATATGTTAGGAAATATAGACACATGTGCAGTGTGAGAGTGTGCAATGTCACAGTCATGTACTGTCAAGAAACGTCACATAACTATGCTTGAAAAACTTTTCTGACCTTCCAAGTTTCAACAGATGTGTCAATGACACATCACTTCTTTCCTAGCATGAAATGCTTTCAAGAGTCCACATCTATCAGGACCCCTGCCTGTGATCTTTTTCAGGTATTTAATGTGAACTGACATGCCCTAATGCTTGCATACTTGCACAACAATCTGTCAAATTTGTCCATCCATTCTTAACAGCCTGTAAATCCACTCCTAACAGCACCCCCTCCACTCTTCCAGTATAGGCCAAAAGGGTGATTACTTACAAAACCATGCTTGTGGAACATTACTATATATGAATTTTACAATTATTTGGTGAAAAAAATTAGGGGACCCTCAATGTTTGAGTAGAACACGACAGTCATATCCTATCCCTAGTGCATACTCCAACTACCTATAGCATACTTTTTGCGAGATAACATTACTTGAAAATTTTATATTGCAGATTATTACTACGTAATCAATCTTTAAAGTGGCTTATGCCAGTAAGGGTTTCGCATATAGCTGCAGTCTGTGTAATGGATTTCTAAATGGTGGCTAAGCGAGCTTGTTGATACGTACACATAGTTACTTCGAAGAGCGCAGAGATGGGACACAGGATAGACCACGCAATACAGGTACTGGGTAGTATGCTTTAAACCACAAGCAACTATGTGCATGAAATGTTTTTAAACTTGTTATGCACCCACTACGAGGTCCTTGGAGAATACTCCAGTAGCATTTGTGCCTTTTGTTATTCGTGGCTGGCTTTAAACAACGAAGTCATTATGTTAATCACACGTTCTGATGGCCAGTGACAATGCACATTTGTACCATGAAATACTGCGATATTACATGTTGCATTGTGAAGCGTGTATACAAGACGCATGTATTTGTAAAGCATGAAAATTATTTTTGAACAGGCACGTGGCTTTGTGGTAGAATGCCTGCTTGCCACACAAGCAGCTTGGCTTCTATTCTCACTCAGACCTAGAAGGTTTTATTTGTTATTCTTTTTATTTCCATCTTTTCATGTTTCTATCTTTCCATACATGGAGAATTTCATGCACCAAAAAAATGCCAACACTGCAGCTGTACAGGTGGAATCACACTTGTCCAGAGCAGTGGAGCGCATGGCTCTTGTTAGCGACGGCTTCTATGTCACCTTAGCTACATGCTTCTGTTCAAGCTTAAATTATCGCACAAAGGCCTAGCACGCCGTATGCCATGTTAAATATTCATATGGCGTCGGCGTTAACATATTTCAGCAGAAAACAGCAACTGGAGCGGTCGACTGGGTGTTTTAGACAAGTGTGATTCGATCTGTGGAAATATTCAGTGATTTGACACTCCAAATTTAATTTTTTGTGTTTGATTCAACGGTCATGATTTGCAAAACTATATATGTTTTTATAGTTAACTTATGTTTTAAGATGTTAAGTACACCAAAATAAAAGGAAAACTTGTGCAACAGTATGATACACAGCATCCGCCCTGGCACATTATAAGAAAAGACTTGAGAAGTTGTGTAGCGCAGCTGGCTACTTAGCTCCAGGAATGTGCTTGTACCAATGAATACTTACCCTTTCTTAACGGTTCTGTGGATTTCGAGGGCCTGATTATTTCCAACAGCCAACCAATTTTTTAATGTACATTTCTTTTATGTCACTGGATAGCTCGTAATTCAGAGTGTCTAATCACGTATTGGCAACACAAAAAAGGCAATGAAACAGTTTTCACCAAACCTTGTCGCTGATGGAGTCTTCTATGCAACACATGTTGCAAACAGTGGCCTACAGCTGTTCACTGCATTGGTACCAAATTCTGCCATGACACAGTGCATGAGCGAAATGCTGGAGAGATGGTGTGTGCATGCACTGTGGTTCAATGCAGGTTTTTTGTTGCTGCGGAGGAAGCTCCACTGTTGAGCATCCATTTCTTATCCTTTTGAGGGTTAATAGGATGAATGCATCCTACTTTTTCCTCAGTAAAACTTTCTCTGCCACTTTACGTTGTCATCAGCACAATGCCTTCCAGCTGTGGTGTACCAGAAACATTAAGGAAACTGAGAAACTATATATTGCACATTTACATTGAATGGTATGAGGGATACGTTGAGCTTAAAATCATTTATTCTGTTAATATTTTTTCAGCCGGTGTCATATTGCGTACTAGGTAGCTAAAGTTCCAAATTTATGGTATTCTTCTGTTCAGAATTTTGAGAGAATTTTGGCGTGCAGCTATAGATTTTCTTTTTAAATTGTAAAATATATCTGCCTAAAATTGTTGTGAAAGTGTACTCGAATGAAAAATGAAGCAGTTCCTTGTATAGCCTAATAACATAGCATACATGCATAACTGTTTTTTCATGTTTGATGGATGTCACAAAACAGCACTTTCTTTTAAAGTTTTTACCATTATGAGGAGAGGCAATGAGACCAAAAGCTGTGGCTAAGACACTGTTGCTAAAATTTCGGGCCAAAGGAAAAAAATGGCAAAATGGCTGCTTCATACAGCCAAGAAGCCAAAGAGAACACGAATATTGAAGATCGTCAAATCATGCAAGATATACGAAAAAAGCAAATATGTCACACCTGAATAGAGTTCACGAATATGATGCAACATTTGTAAACACACTTACAGCATTCAGTGCATTGACACCACGTCGAAGTGGCTTGCCATGATTCATTACCGCAATTTTAATTATGTGCGAAAATGCAGGCTTAACTGAGATGTTCGCCCTTATCCGTTGCAGATACAAGACAAGACATGCATAGACACAGCTTCGTTGAATGTGAATAAAAACCAATATTCTCCTTTATCTTTATTTTCATATGAATGCGTGCACTCTTCTATGCCTGCTGTTTTTTCCTTGTCTTCGTCAAGTTTCAATATTATCTACACCTACCGACAAGACAGACACAAGCTGAAAGGGTTTGTGTATGTGAAGACCTTGGGACAGAGCCGCTAGACTCAGTGCCACCGGCAGAGGCGCAGAATTGTGTAGAACATCTGAAATTAAGGTTCACTGCAATTTTTTTCCCACAGTTTTAGCAGTGTTCCTCTGCACTGCTTCCATTGGGCCTTTTTGGGCAGGAATTTGGCAGCGGAATTACAGCTTAGTGCCCTTATGAGACAATGTGACAGATGTTGCCCCACTTATTCAAAGATGCTTCATGGGCCGATGAGCCACATGCGTCCCACTTTTTTTTCATAAATTGATGGCCATATTTTTGTGAAGATTGTGTCACATTATTTTTAGGCATGAAGTTCTGCAAATTTCTGTAATTATGTGAAAAATATCGATGAACCTACGAAGGGTAAGTTAAACTGCATAATAAGCAAAACTGAAAGTGAGAATGCAATATATATACTATATAACTTTAAGCCAAATTAACAATTGTCTGAGCTGCAGCAGGCAACGTGCAGAAATTCTCCAGAACCCGATACTAAGCTTTTGCCACGAAGCGGTGCAATGGCACATCTGCTGTGATTTTCAAACACCATTTTAAAATACATATACAACTCAAATTACTCAAGGGAAAGGGAGCTTGATTTTATCATACTTCTGCATGTTTCCAAATAATGAAAGATCTATTTACACTTTCTGGCCAGTTAATTGCTGTACCCCTAAACAGAGATAAAAGTGAAAGCCATGACATTTGGTAGTCTAACAATGGACCTAGGGATTTCAACGTCATATCAATGTGATTTGGGATAAGCTGTAAAAGCTTATTCAATCAGTCATACATTGTTACCCTTCTATGCCAGTTTTAATGCGATAGTTTTAAAAATCTCGTGGGCATCGTTGATTGTGAGTGATGAACCTTGTGAGCAACCGGAAAATCAAGAAAGATGCAAATAAAATAAGTAATAAAATTTTCCCAGTTTGCGGGAGGATCGAGCCCAGGCCGTTTGCATGGCAAGCAGGCGTTCTACCGCACAGCCACACATGTGCTTGGAAATTCAGGAAAAATAACTTCATCTGCTTGAAAATGCAGCGGAAGTAACGTTAGGCTTTGCAAACACATATGTGTCCTGCATACTGCCTTCACAATTCAATATGTAGTATCACAGTAATATTTCTTGGTACAAGTGTGCAATGTAATCAGGCATCAGAACATGTGATTATCTTAAGGACTTGATAGTTAAAAGGTGGCCAGCCATAACAAAACGCACACATTTTGATACACACATTTCCTTTAGACCACATAGTGAGTGCATACCAAGTTCGAAAAGATTTCATGCACCAAGTGCTTGAAGTACGCACTAGGGCCAGGGTGTCATTATCGTGTTCAATTCTTGAAAGCGAACCTTAAGGGTCCCCCCATTTTTCTTCTTTAAGGGAGGGAAACGAAGCATTATTCTAACCATGGATATTTTTATGCCAGCAATTAGACTAGTAGGTTAGCTCAGTGAGCCATTTTTGCATTTATATCAGGTTTATTTGACTCAAAGAAAGCAATATTATTTTGAAATGGCACTGTATGCCAAAGACCTGGCATGGTGTCTATTGTTGGACATTAATCTCCTGGTATCCTCGGCCCTCCCTCTTTCCCTCGTTGAAGGGCCTGTTTTTTTGTTTGAGAAAAGGTGGCAATCCTGGTGACAGCAAAGTGGAAAAAGAGTATAGAAATATTGAAGCAGGTTGTGTAGACAACAATTTACGGACAGTGAGTGGCATACAGAATTGACTTGGCTGTCTTCAATGTGTGTGTGGGGGGGGGGGGGGCATAGAAAAAGCTGCCACAAGGCCAAAACAGATGCCTTAATTGCAGTGGCAACTATGCAAAGGGGCAGTTGGAAAGTCTACTTAAATGTTCCAAACATGAGCATCTTGAATTCGCTGTAGTTTTATCTCGAACGAATTAGGACTTGAAAAAAAAAAAAAAAGAAAACCTAGCCCTTATATATTTGAAACAGGCACATATTGCAAGAAGGCTGGTGATAAACCAGCAACAAGTTTAGCCATGCCTTCATTGTTGTCAACTGTGAGCACACAATACATACAACAGCGATACTTTTGGGAAGCACACCTTGATGTGACCGAGGTTAGGGGCACAGGCTTTCACCCAGGTGCCGGGGAAGGAGACAACTTTGAGAGGCTTCTTGATGACAGTAACACACATTTTATTTACTTATTTACAGGTGTGAAAAACACAAGGCGTCGAGATGCGCTTTTACAGGAGACAGGACTGGCCGTAACGAAGGCCACAGGGAGAGCTCTGAGCGCACACGCGACGCGCTTTTCATATCCTCGGTCCGTGCATGCGCCTCTCCTCAAACGCGAACTGTCTGTCCCAGCAACGCTGATGCGTGTTCCCTGCAGCACACCCAGACACTTCTTGCGTTTCTGCTGGACGCGTACCACATTTGGCAGGTACGCCAATGAGCGTCTATTGCAGACTGGGTCCTTGCACTGCCAGTCATAACATTAGAATGGATACTGGCAAGCTAACTGGCACCTCCGAGCCTGTGCAGTTTTAGAAGACGGGCCCCATCTGCAATGAACCACTTCTTAGCAGCAGAAAGAAAGAAAACAAGAATACTTGGTCTTTTTTTTTTTGCTTACCCGAGGCAATATTCGAACCAGCAAACGTACAATTGAAAGCTGAGCATAACTCTTCAGCTATTTACGCACGGTGACAGAAGAAATCATAGCCTTAAATAGTATAGGGGGTGGGAAAGGCAAGGGAGGATGCAAAAGAGAGAGTGAAAAAGTAGATGGGAGAACCATTAGAAAGAGAAGAAAGAGAAAAAAAGAAGGGGAGAAGCCGATTGCGTAGACAGAGCAAAAAAGACAAATATATTAGCTAAAAAAAAGCAGGCTTGTGCAAATATGAAGGAACAGTACTGTATTCAAACTCGCTTCGACTTGATTTTAAATTATTGAAAATTTTGAAGTATTTGCAATGAACATAATTAACATTGGTCTGCACATAACCTCCTCTAAAGATAATTTCACTACAGCATAGAATGCTATGCCATGAAAGCACCTATCCAAGGGAATTCGCACTGCCGCAAAACCTCTTCGAAGTTTAAGGGGCATTGCAACACTTAATGAATATGGTCGGAAAACGTGGCCAATCGGTAGTCAAGACTCCCGAGAACACGTGAGCCAAATATTGTTGTGCAGCACGAGGCCAGAATTTCTCAATAAATGTTCAAATTCACCTGAAAATTGCTTTCCTTTCACTCGATAAATTGCGCTACAAGCTCAAAAATTACCCGTCACAGTTATTGTATCAGAGATTGGCTGATTTGAGCATGGCACGTTGGACGTTACTGCGGCCAGGCTCACTTGGAGTATAATCGAGTCGTGAGTTTGAGTGAGTACAGCTGAGTAATATTACATGAGTTTGAGTTAGAGTGAGTCTGGCTAAGGAAAATTTTAATGAGCTTGAATCCGAGTGAGTAAAATATTTGCGAGTCTGAGGTGGTGAACCCTAAGCTCGACGTGTATTTCTTGGGTGAGCCTTAGTGAGCACCACCTTTTATTTCTGACCTATGTTCCTATATACCCGCCTATCAGCATAACTATCGACGTTATATTTGCTTACATTGGTAATCAAGTCTGTTCAGGCATACGTCAACACACAATCGTTTATGCGGGTATTGAACAGAGGCGCAAGTTAGGAGATAAGGGGGTCGCCAAGACTTCTCTTCACAAACTCGCTCTCGGGACATTCATGGCAAAAATTTCTGATGTGAGCAGCATATTTCATAAAAATATTCTTGTTGCATTGCGACTAGTGACAGCTGTTTGCTCACTCAGACACAAGTCAAATCGCGAGTCTGAGCATGCCGAACTGAGTAATATGTTGGTAAGTTTGAGCCTGAGTGAGAGTGGTTGACAAACAGTTTAGCGAGTCCCAATCAGTTCTGTTGAGCTAAATTTCAGTGATTTTGAGTCCGAGTGAGTTTCCATGGGGAAACTTATTTCTTGAGTGAGTTTAATTAAGTTCCACTTTTTCTAACGGCCTATGGCTGCTGCTCTCAAACATCAACACTACATCCTTGGGCAGCATTGAAGCAGCTGCAGCCATTCAGTCATCATGCCTGCGATTCAGGATCGTTTTACTGAGGCAGGGTCTCGTTTCAGGAAAGGATAAACCAGTTTTTCACACACAAATGTCAAACATTTAAAACGAAACTAATTTTAAATAAAAGCAAAACAACCACACTGAAACTGCACCCATTACCAAACTACTAAGACAAGCAAAGCTTTGTAATTAAATGAAGTTCTGCTGAACATTTGAAACAAAAACAGTCGCTAGTAGTTCCAATGCTGGTGTCATCCACAGTGGCAGACTCACTCTTTGCAGGTGTATTTGTTGGCTGAAGCAGATGAGAAGCCCAATTCACCCATAAGTCATGGACAGAAGCGCTTCAGTCATAGTGTGAAAACAATCTCCAAATGTGACCAGAGAGATCAGAACATCTGATAGATAGAGCTGCAAGAGACAGGATGTCCCTTGCAGCTTCTGTTTCTTCTTTCTTTGTCTAGTCGTAGTGCTGTTTATAGCAAGTTCACAACGTATTAACAAGCGTGCATTAACACTTTATACCAGACAGATCTACCCATGCATGCACCATGGTGGCTGGTCACTGCACCATTGTGGCTGGTGACCAGAAACAGGAACCCGCTCGCCAACCTAGACGGCTGAGTCAGCCTCTCAAAGGCAGGCCAGGACCAGGACATGATGGCTGGCAGCAGGACCTTGTTATGGTCTTGTGAATGGTAACCAACATGAGCACTGCACTGATGTTACATGCATATCACAATGTCTAAGTATATGCACTGACTTAAATTCAGGTGATGTGTAAAAACCACTGGCCACTAACAGCAGCAAAAATATGGTTGTTACTAATATGAACCATGACTATATGTCTGTTGGTCCGCGGGCATAACTGCCTGTACCATGATATGAAGCAGCTTTGTGCAACTTCACACCATGGAACGTTTCTCTATCCGCCACCCGAGAACGCACTCTGTTGTGGTCAGGCTTTGCCCAGAGACCTAGACAGTATGAAGCTAATACAGGCCATGCTGAACTGCTGCCAGCCTAATGGAATCAAACTTTGCCATAGCAAACATTTAGACTTTTACTAGAAATAATGCTGTTTTCTAGGGAATGTTAAGAATATGAACTATTTGTTAATGCATTAAGAACATCTTACTGTGTAATACAATTACATAAAATTTATTTACAGTTGGAAAAGTAAATTTTCACCAGCTGCCCGCATTAGCTTTCATTTTGCCGAAGTATGTGTTTCCACATAGCACAGCTTGGAAAATGAAGTCAGGCATTCAATCACAAATGAACAAATCTTCTTCATCTGAAAGGGACGCTAAAGGCAAAAAATTTCTCCCGTTCGAATGATGAGTGAAAGTTTAAGAATGCCTAAACGTCAGTATTATCTACAGGGCTTAGTTCACTAAAAAAGAAGTAAATGTATGATAAGGCTCGAGGCACCCATGCAATATTCTGCGAACTCTGTAACTCTATAAAATGACATGGTTGAGTCCCAGAGAAAGTAATTACTGAAACTGTCCACAGTAGAAAAGATGATTTCAGCGCATTAAAATCTGGTATGAAATGCTTATTTTTTTATATGCAAGGTATAACGTCTCGAAACCAGCATAGGATTATGAGAGACGCCGTAGTGGAGGGCTCTGGAAATTTCTACCACCTGGGGTTCTTTAACGTGCGCCCAAATCTGGTTGAAATGCTGCTTAGTTCTTTCTATTTCATTCTTTGAACTAAGAGCTGCCGACGAGACTCATGGCTAGCTTCAATCATCACCCAAAAACAAGGGGGGGGGGGGCAGTGAAAGTTCTTTCAAATTACCTACCTGTGCCACAGAAGCTTCTCCAAAGCTACTGACTGGTGTCTGCTCATAACAGCTAAACTTTCCTTCTACCACGCCTGCTACTACTGTATTTCACGCCACCTAAGGGACAAAATGTCAAGAAGACCTACTTGGAAAGTTGTTTAAATACCAGATGTAGCATGCTGACTACTTAATATATAACTTCTTTTTAAACAAGGCATTTTCTTAGCACGGAACAAACAGTGCATCACAAACAGTGCACCAACAGTTGCCTTTAGGGCCCCTTTAAAAGGTTTCATACATTTGTATACTTAAACATTTAAAAAGGTTGCAACATGCTAGGATGCTCATGGTCCCTAAAATATACCACAAAAATAATAACTTTCTGGCCTGCATTTTTTACACAGATCATTTTATTGACCGATAGGCATCATAATTTATTAGCTTTTCCTCAAACCACTTAGTTTTTAAAAGCAAGGTGCATAGAGTGTAATGGTTTCCAATATTTTCTGGATAAATAATGCCTGCAGAAAGTTATCTCGCTAAATAACACGGACCAAAGAATGTCATTTTAAAAGTATTTGTGAGGCAGAAGAACTAAGAATGCTCATGATGATGACAGAGTATATTAATAACCTAGAGTTGGAATCTATAGAAAGGTCTCAAATCAGCAGCTATAGAACTATATGGTTTCAATTTAAGGCTGATTTTTTTTTTAATGGTTTAAACATTAAATATTACTTTGGAACAAAAAAGCAACTTGATTTTGGTTTTACCCTGGGCACTTGCATTGTAGCAATAGGGAAATGCACCATCTCATTGTCTGCAAGACATGATATCAAATGCCTGCGCATCAAGGTCTTATCAAAAGCAACGGTGCACGGGTCGATGCCAGATGCAATGGTGAATGCATTAGCAATGGCAAAAAGGCCATAGTCATAAAAGTTCTCTTGACGCTGTACTGCCTTAGCGTGAATGGTAAGAGTGTTTGAAGCTAGACTCATTATGTTCATAACTTGAGTTGCTACACTTGGCATAATGTCCTGGTCTAACAAATCGTACAAAAATACACTGTTTGTAGGGGCACCATAATTTGTCACTGTAACCTAACGCCCAGTAATATGCAGTATTTGAATAAAGTTGTCTCGCTTCTTATATTTCAAGCTCTCCCCAAGAACATCCTGATAATTGCACAGACCAGGAAACTGATGCGAAATAATAAATTGCGCTGCATTTATGATTGCATCTGACAGCCATCCCATGCCTCGTAAGGCCACTAAATCAGAGAAACTTATTTTGTACGGTTTGCAATTATTTGGACCTCAAATTGCATCAGCTATGGGGTCACTAATTTCTTCCACTACCAACGACTGTCACAGATGCCTTGTCTTTAAATTGAGTTTTTCAAAACATGCAAACGTATTCTTTTTTCTCCCCGCTTCGTATCATGTGCACATCTCTTACGTGGTCGGCTGCGAGCGGATTTAACTTGTGGTATGCAAAGCGCTTTCAGTTGCTGTGCAAAATCACAAGGTGAAGAGCTAGTGCCCGATGTCTTTGCTAGAACCTGACATACTTTATCATCATGCGAGGCTATAGTAAAGTTAATTTCATCTTTTGAATCAGACTTAACTTGACCAGATTGCTCTTGCAGTTCCCATTTATCTTTTGTGGAGCCCTTCTTCGTAGTGTCATTATCTGCAGACTTGGCCAATAGATAGTTGTTCAGGTCTACACTCCACGAATTACTTACTTCTTTTGACTTTTCTAAGCCTTTTCCTTCCCCACTAACTTGTTCATTACTTTGTGCTATTTTAGGAAGGGGTGAATCATGTTTCTTATTTCTAGGGTAAGTAACAAGATTTTGGAAAAAGTCCTCACACTCGCTCAATTTTTCGCAAAGTTCAGTTGCGCTACATTGGGCTAGTACATTAGCTGCTTCCTTTGAAAGTTCCAACAGACGTGCATATGCATATTTATATCTGGCCTCTGAGTTATCAAGTTTTGGCTGTACCTTTTTTACCATGCTTGTGGTTAAAATGCTTAGTTTGTCTGGTGACACTGTCTGGTCGGTCTGCACACAATCAGGTTTAAGCCAGCGCTTTGACGCACAACTTTCATCAAACAGTTCCATATTATTTTTTGATTTAGCTGCAAGAATGTGCCTGCAGGGCAGCTGGTACTGCACGTTAAATGTGCATATGCATGTCCTCATATTATTAGTAACTTCATAAAGCTTACTGCCAACAAAAACGGTGCATTTGTCATCAGAGACAACACAGTCTCCTGGATATTTCATAAACAGCCCATATTCTTTACATACCAATTTTCTAGCATATTCGGTGCATTTTGCTGACACCTCAATGCAAGTTCTCATTTCTTTATATTGCGTATGGCTGAGTGCTAGAGCATTATGGGTCACATACCTTATCAGAGCTTTCACTGCTTCCACTAAGTGCATGTCACGTGTTAGATAATTTTTTAACTTCTGATTATGGCTTTCCATTCGATTGTTAGAATTATTTCTTAAACTACATGCATTTGCACAATAAGCATGAACCCACATGATCTTGCAGCTGTGCCAATTTTTATAAAAGTACTCCAGGAGGGCTTTGTCATCTTCAAGTGCTTCTTCCAAGTCCTACAAGTGCTCTTGATATATATCTACAGTATGTGCAAAAACCAGTTTCGTAATTATATCTTTAACATACTTCTTATTTAGACTGTTTGACTTATGCTGCATCACTTTGGCGTGTAAGTACTTTAACACATGCCACGAACACAACAAGATTCTACATTTGGGCAGAAGCTGCTTAATTATATTCATTTCATTTAAATCTTTGTCCATTACCACAATTTTCACTTCTCCTCTATGACAGGATTCAAACAAAGGAATGTCTCTAGGAAAGAATTTAATATTTCTGATGTCTCCCGCTGAACAAATGCATAACATACAGGCCTCCCATGGCTTGTTCCATCTTCACATAGAATCGAATGCAAGATATACCCTTCTTTATTAACTTTATACGTACCATCAACGAACAGCACTTCAGGGTATTTTTCTAGTAACTGGACCATATGCTCTTATTGAAGCAATGCGTACAAGAGACCATTTTCTGTATTCTTATCAATATGAATCTTCCACCCAGAGTTTTCAGAAGACAATTCGTTGATTTTTTCTAACAGAAGGGCTCCATGATGAGCATTGCCCTGAATTTTTTGAACTGTTCTATGCTTCAAGTTTGTAATATCACGAGAAGTAACATGTTTTCCCGTTTTCCTCAGAATGGCATCCTTTAGGTCTTTAGGTTTCACATTACAAGAAATCAATTCCTGGAGTCGCTCTTCTTCAGGAGCACTTAATGCACGATTATTATTGTACCATGCCAAAATCTCGGGACCTATTTTATGCTTGTGCACATCCGCTAAATTTACAACTTCATAATAGGGCTGTAGAGAAACCCGCAGTGCAAGCTCAAGTTCAACGTTGCAACCTGTACCGTTGAAGCGTTGATTGGGCCGAATATTTTGTCCCCTCGGATTTGGATACCCTGCGTGGCAACAGACAAACTTAACTCGAACATACGGAAAGTCTGGTTTGTTTAAATCTTTCTCAGTACACAATGGGTTTTTATCTGATCTTTCAATATGCATCGGATGCAACCCTTCACTTTTACATCCTTCAAAGCTAGCTTTAAACTCCTTATAAGTGCTGAATTAGCTTCCTACAGAAAGATTTCCTCTACCTGTGCAAATATGGCTGTGTGACAATTTTGCTGATGTTGCTTTCTGCTCCTGTTCAGGGTCTTCACCACGAGGTGAGGAAGTACAGGTGTCAGCCGCACTGGGGTCCTTGCGCAGAACCACACCTTCTGACTGGGGGCTCACCGTGGATGTTACGCCGCAGGCGTCAGGTGGCCCACAGTCAAAAGCTGGGCTCTGCTGAAAAGCAGCAGAGCACAGTGGCACGGCAGTACACCCAGTCCTCTTCACTTTGTGGTGCACACTTGCACCACTGACAAGAGCAGGAGAAACTGGTTTCTTGTTACTACACCCTTTCTTATTTTCGACTTCAACCTCTTTTTCTACACAGGGATCACCACGAGGTGTGGAAGCGCTGGTGTCAGCCGCATTGCTGCCCTTGCGCAGAACCACACCTTCTGACTGGGGGCTCACCGTGGATGTTATGCCGCAGGCGTCGGGTAGCCCACAGTCAGAAGGTGAGCTCTGCTCAAAAGCAGCAGAGCACAGTGGCGCGGCAGTACGCCCAGTCTTCTTCACTTTGTGCTGCATCCACACACCACCGACAAGTGCAGGAGCACGCACAGGGTGCCATTTTATTTCAGCAAAAACAGTCACAGCTGGAGCCCTGGTGATTGCCACTGCAGTTATTGGCAGTGAAGGATACCCATGAGCAGTGTCTGTTTCTGGGACCTTAGGTGTCACTGACATCGCACAGTGGCATTGTATGGTAGCAGAATCAGACTTCCGTGCAACGTCCGACCACATTTCCTTGCATGGAGATGCAGGGGCTACAACAAGCATGGGGTCTGTGGAAAAAGCTGGGAAATTAGTTAAATTATTCCAGTACTGTGCCAGCCCTTCTGACTGATCACTGCGCTCGAATCGAAGCTTCTTGTGGTCCTTTTTTTTCTGGTGCTGCTGCTGTAATGCTCCATTGTGGCTTGCCTCAAGGTCCTTGCTTTCTTGCTTGATGGCTGCACGTAGCAGGCACCCCAGTAGCTGGAACACAGAGGAGCACTTTTGCAGTTGAACCCCTCCATAACGGAAGCCCTGAAGAATGAAGCTCTCATAGCAATGAAGAAATATAACGTCCATGATGAACATTCATTGAGTACAAGGTGTTTGCTCTCTCTCAACAGCGAAGAAATTTTAAAAGCACTCCCACAATACATGTTAGTAATATGCGACTTTTTTTAGACTCCTAAACTAGGTGAGAAAGTAGACGTAAAAAATTGCAGTGCCACTAATTTCACAAACCGGGCACTTGAGTATTTGCCAAAAGGCATTGGTGCAACCATTGCTGTTTACGTTGTTGAACAATGATGATAGCAAAATCATTTCTTTTTCTTCAAGAGAATACTTTTTGCTAATGCTTTTTTTGGCAACTACGTCAGAACATGACATATAAAGTGCCATTATTTCAATAGATGTTCTGTAGACTGCCTAACTTCTTGCTGATGTGGTTCTGTCTAAACGCATGCCAAGACCTCACACAATTTGCTTACGTGCAGTGTTGTTTGGCATTTCAGCTTCAATGGAGCGACACCAGGCTCTGTTAGTCTACATGACTTTGTGTGAGCTGATGGCGACCTGATTGCATGCGAGGAGTTCTGCAATGTTGCTAACATCAGAAGTACATGCCACAGTGGAAAAGTAAGAAGTGTATGAATTGGTCTCCAGATTTGGTAGACAAATCAATAAGGCTGTGCTCTTTCTGCAATAGATGGCACAATACGTAGTGAGCTGTGCACCAGGGTCTCGCTGGCTTGCTATATGTGTATATAAGGAAAGGGCAGCTGAACCATTGAGGGCAATAAAATGGATTTGTTGACATTTTTTTCCCTGTGTCGAAGTTCTTGCGATCATCTGCTCATGCTGTGAAAGTATAAACGAATGTAGGCTGTCGCCACAGGCACGGCTGTCATGCACAGATACCTATGCGCGCACACCAGTCACATGAAAATGCCTGAAAAATCAACATACACATTTGTATAATAGGCACCTGCAACATGTATGCTCCACTAGAGGGATGGTTTTGTTCTGTAGCACAATGAAGCTACAGGGAGAGTCAAAGCTGGTTTTTATTTGGTTTTGTTTTTTAAATGAATATTGGAATTTAGTTTCCGTTATCTAGACGTGTACTCTGTCAACACTGAAAGTGTTATTTACGTACGTCAACAACTGCAGGCTGCGGTACCCACACTTACTTTTGTAAGGGCCTGTGATGCAGTGGTTTGTGTCGTCTTGAGTTGTAAAATAGTGCCTGTACATCCTTGCAGGACCAGTGGTTTAGCTGGACTCACATTACTCACATACTCAAGCAATTTCTATTACAAATATATTTTCTAACTTTGCCAATTGTGTCATTGCTTATGTGAGCATGCATGAGGCACCACAGGAGAGTATGTCACATCACATAAGCTGCACAGACTGCAGTGAAACAAAACTATGGTTAACTAAGACGGTAAAATACATGCAATACCTAGAGAAGAGCGGTAGTGACACTCTATTAGAAACCTCAGCAGAACCAATTGCTTCACAGCGCTTAGCAGCTTGGCATTTAATGAAATGTTTTCTCACATTGGTCGGGTATGCCAGGTAGGGAACTTTACTGGCACAGTGTCCCTTGACAATGTCCCCCTTTGCGGCATGTTCCTCAGGACGTGTTCATTGTAGTGTGTTGTTCATTCTTTGCACATGCATTTGAGCTTGAAATGTTTTTTGTAGCCAAAATCAGTGGAATGAAGGACCTGATTGTTCATGAGGACTGCTCACCTCCACTTGTCCAGAAGATCACAATCTTTTGTTGCACAAAACAAGGAAACCTTTTTCTCACATCTTATACCCCAGGGTGTATTGCAGCAGTGTACAAAACGTTTTCTCCCAATTATGAACTTCAGACTGTGATGCATTCTTACGAAACCATGGGTTAAATAACTGGGCAGCAACCGATGCTACTTATCATTGAAACCCAACAATTACAGCGAGAGCGTGTCACACTCTTTTCACAGTGCTCCCATGCAGTCTTCTTTACATTATCTTTTTGAATGTGGTGTCGCCTGCCTTGTTCTTGCATAGCAGATGCCCTTTCGTGGAGAGAGCGCTGGCTTGCCAGGCAGTGCTATGAGAGCTTGCACACCAGCTGTTAAACTCACCATAAAGTTATCTAAATGAGTGTCACGTTGGCCAATGAGAGCTCTGTGAAGTGCCGCATAAGGTATACAACATGTGCAGAGAGCACGCACATTGACTGCCACTAGAAGCAACAGCTCGCATTGATGCCGCCGACATACGGCGGTGTGGTTGTCGACGGCCAATATTAGTGTTTGGGGGAGGCATCTAAGGTTTTCACATTAATAATGCACCAGACGGCATACTTGACAGTTTTTTTGGTCCACATAATTTATAGCTGATACATTCGAACGACAGTAGTTATTTCGTTAAGTGGTTAGATGCACCAGCCATATTTTGCAGGAATGCCTTGTGGAGGTGTCTGACACACAAACTATACCGCTGAAATAACTAGCTAGCAAATTAATGAACTAGCATGCCAACATGAGCGATTCCTTCACAAGAGCTCCAGTCATGGATATAAATCTTCACATTTAATAGCACGAAGACCGCCACGTGAAATAGCACGTCTACGTGAGGTTCCTAAACGGTGAACGCACTCAACGACTCAGTAGGTCATGTCTACAGTGTTAAAGCAGGCTTTAAATTAAGCAAGCCTTGACATAACCCATACTCATAGTGATAGACTTGCAACTTACATCCCAAAGTCGAGTGGAAAATGCCTGCCTGAAATTCTGATTTGATTAATTTGATTGATATATGGGGTTTCTACCACCTGGGGTTCTTTAACGTGCACCCAAATCCGAGCATATGAGCCTACAGGATTCAATCCCACGACCTGCAGGTCAGCAGCCGAGTGCCTTAGCCACTAGACCACCACGGCGGGGCTGCCTGAAATTCTTAATTCTGATTCTATGCAACCGTGTCTTTTGTCGCAACTCGTTACACTTAACAGATGGCATCATGAAATGCTTTCGGTCGACACGACTTATTCTGGCATGAGAAGGTGCAACAGGCACCGATGGCATCCAACAGCAAGGTCATTCTAGGGTGAAAGGTATTTCACAGCTCAATGCGCACTAAAGGACAAGTGCATATCCAAAAAACAGATCTGTTGTACATCATCGAAACCGTGCTTCTAAAGCAAAGTTGGTAATCGAGAGCGGCTGTAAACAAACGAGGGCTGCGAGCGGTCCCACGTGACAGCATCTAGCCAAAACCAACTCGGCGCCAGCCTCGGAGAGGTTCGAGGAGAGAGAAAGAGGGAAGTGTGCTTTCAACCACATATCTTGTGACTTAGCGAAGTTGCAGGGGTGTTCGCACACCTCTCCTACTGGGCGCAAAGAAAAATGAGGATGACAACAAGAGTGAGGAAAGCCGCAAAGCAAGTTTGGGTGAAGTTGTTGATGCTTTTAACAATGCTCGCACATTCTTTAGCACCCACGACTATGACGAAGTTATGCAAAGCGTATCAAGCGGTCAGCCTTCAAACTTCTTCAAAGCAATGTCATTATATAAAACAGAACAAGGTCACCAACAACCTTAAATAAATTTTAATTGTGCTGTGTAACTGCAAGATTTGCATATTTTTCAGTTCTCGCTGCAAAGAAATTCTGTCAACAAACAGAGATTAAGGGGCTCGACTGTACCGCAGTTGCAATAGTTTTCTTAGCACCTTTCTTAGCATGCACACATTGAATACATCACTAACAATGCTAACAGATCTCTCTGCAGTGGCGTACCAATTCTTTCGTGAGTGGGCGGGAAGCTACCTCACTCGTCACCAAGAATATATATATATATGTATGTATATATATATATATATATATATAAATATATATATATATATATATATATATATATATATATATATATATATATATATATATATATATATATATATATATATATATATATATATATATATATATATGAACCTACAAGGAAAGTTATCAAAGCGGAAATGGCAAAATTACACTACGTTGTAACATATCCTCGTAACCATTTCATTCTCCTATAGAAACACAATTGGGTAAATGCTGATGTGATAAATAATTACACCTTACGTTTCCCCAGCGTGCAGCCAAGAGTGACCACTGTCGAAAGTGGGGTGGCTCAGCCCCCCAAATTTTTTTAATGGGGGGAGGGCTCGACGTCTTCCTTGCTCCCCCACCGGCTGGTACGCCTACGTCTTTCTGGTACATTTGCAGAAGTTTTCCCAACGCTTCATGTCATTTAAAATTACAACTTTACAAAACATTAATTACACCCTAGCTGGAATATGCTGCTCATCTTTGGGATCTGGTCAAAAGGTATTAACAACTATAATTGAATCAGTTCACAAAAATTCAGCGCGTTTCACACACTCAAATCATTCCCACTCACTTAGCATTTCACTGACAAAACCAGACCTTGGACTAACAAATTTGAAACTTCGAAGAAGAATGTCTCGTGTATTTCTTTTTCAAAAAATCAGCTACCATAAATGTTCACTTAAACAGGAAATCATCTCGGCATCTTCATACGTATCATTGCATCTTCATTTCTTTTTCATTCAAGGTTTTCATTCCTTTTTACTGCTCTAATTTTTTTCACACTCCTTTTTAGCAAAAACGAGCACTGAGTGGAACCACCTTTCGTATTCTATCGCCTGCACGGAGGATGCGTCATCATTCAAGGCGGCACTAACAGATTACGTCTTCAGCCTATTGTAACTTTGTTTGAGCATGTATTTTCATTAATATGTTGTATTGCTACGATGTGTTTATTGCCTTTTTTGTTTTTGTATAACCCTACCCTCTGTAAGGCCTTTATGCACCCTGAGGTTAAATCAATGAAATGAACCGCATGTGCCCTGCGAAACATGCCACGCTCAGTCCGTTTTGCAAAAGAGAAAAAGGCTTCCTGCCACATATCTTGGCAGATTGCTAAGAGCTCGAGACCCCCCTTCCTTCCCTTTCCCCTAACAACCTCAATACCCAACCTCTTTGGCCTAGGAGACCTTGATATCCAGCCCCCTCCTACCAGCTCGGCTTGCATTGATGAACAAGGGCCAGGATCTGCTGAGAAAATATGGGTCCTGTAACTAGTGAACCACCTCGTCTGGTGCCCGCGTGCACCACCAACATAGTTGGGCTCAATGAAAGTTGATTCATCTCTCTGATTCTCATAATCTATTTTTGGGGCTATGTGGACTCCCCAGTTTTAGTTTATTGTAATGTGTCACACAGCATCCCACAACAGGAATTTCTTGTGACCCATTCTTACACGCTTTCTCCAAATAAAAGAGCAGTCCCTTTCCTGTTCTTGGGCTAGCTTGACTTTCTTTTCAGCACATCGGCATTAATACACCTTTTGCCTCTACCAGATAATACATCTAGTGCCAAAACAATCAAAGAATTGCAATTGGTGAACAGACCCTGGCACTCACTTAATCTCTTGGTTTTCCACCCATATGGGTGTGGACGTTCATCAGCACGTATCTAACCTCAACAAGCTTGCCCATGACCGTGCGTGAGATCTAACGCGCCGCGGCGGCATGGAGGCCTTATGGGGTCAGGATGAAATCCAGCATAACGATCCACTCCTTACGTTTAATGAAATCACATCTCACTATCGGCTAAGTAGAAGGGCCTATCCTCTTTATCACCCGAAGTTAGATAGGTCTCAGTCAATTACATTCTGAATGCTCCAGACGGGTTCGTTCCCCTCGCGGGGCCTTCTCAGTCGTATCTCCACAGACGTTGACTCAAGTTGTCTGGAATGTAATAAAATTTGTTGTTCCTTAGCGCACATGCTTTGGCAATGCCCCGTGTTACCTAACGGCCCTCTATCCAGCGAAGCCGACTGGGAAGAGGCACTCTGGAGCCCATCGCTCCAGGCACAAATCCAGGCAATACAGAGGGCCCAAGAAAGGGCGGAACATCACGGTGTCCCAGCCCCGACTTGGACGCGGCCAGCGGCTTCCGCGGGTCCCCGATAGGGGTTCCCGCGAATGCTCCTCAGGATCACATAAAGTTCATTGTCTGTCTGTCTGTCTGTCTGTCTGTCTGTCTGTCTGTCTGTCTGTCTGTCTGTCTGTCTGTCTGTCTGTCTGTCTGTCTGTCTGTCTGTCTGTCTGTCTGTCTGTCTGTCTGTCTGTTTGGGTCATTCTATGCCAAACGTCCCAGCCATTTTGGCGACCATCTCAAATGTATTAAAAAAAAAAACAATCATGCTGATTCACTGCGTTGAAAACAGTGAACTGCTAAAATTTTTCTGAGAGAAAAAATTTTTCGTCATGTGGCTGCCTTCCGAGTTTCCTGAAAATGTTGTTTGGGTGTTGTTTGTGGAAAAGTTTATTTTAAAAGTACCGCTCCTTTCTATACCAATATTGGTCTACATGTTAAGCAAAGGTGCTTGAAGCTCAGTAATATTAGTGCAGTTTTACTTGTGGCGCATATGCCTACAAGAATTTAGCGGAAATGTCTTATGTTTGCAGTTTTTTTTATTTCAATACTGCAGTTTGTATGAATACCTGAGTAGGGAATACTTTCTCAACAAAAGGTATATTTTTAGTAAAAAATATTTTCAGACCTCTCAAGCAGCTAAACGTTACGAGAAAAAATCACAAATTTTGCAAGTTGTCCTTTTTGTCCATATCGAAACTCAATTTGCACTTTCTGGTGCTATAATTAAGTCACCTTTATACCTAAATCAAAAGCAAATAAGCAGTTGTTTTTATATGCAAATTTCATCATTACATTTTTCGTTTCAGGGAAAAAAGTAATTTTTGAACTTTCTCATTGGAGCCCATCTTTCAATCTGGTCATACAACAGCTGCCGCTTTGAAATTCCACATTGCCACCAATAGGAAAGTTTCAAAATTATTTTCTTCCTTAAAACAAAAAATTTAATGATGAGCTTTGCCATTTGAAAAGAAGTGCTGATTTGCTTTTAATTTAAATATTAAGGTGACTTTCAATTTGACCACCGCAGGGTGCAAATTGCATCTGAATATAGACAAAAAAGACAATTTCGTGAAATTTATGTTTTTTTCTTTTAAATTTTATCTGCATGAGAGATCAATAATTTTTCCTCAAAATACACCTTTTGTAGAATAAGTATTCTCTATACAGGTATTCATACAAACTGCAGTATTGCAATAAAAAAACTGCAGACATAAGACATTTCGGCTCAATTCTTGGAGGCGTATGCGTCAGTAAAATTGCACTAACATTACTGAGCTTCAAACACTATGCACAACCACCTTTACTTAACATGTAGACCAAATTTGGTATAAAAAGAAGGAGCATTACTTTAAAAAAAATTTACATAAACAACACCCAAATGACATTTTCAGGTAACTCAGAAGGCAGCCACGTGACCAAAAATTTTTTTCTCTCAGAAAAATTCTACCAGTTCACTGTTTTAAACGCAGTGCTCCAGCAAGATTTTTTTTCCGAATACGTTTAAGATGGTCGCCAAAATGGCTGGGACGTTCGATGTATAATGATCCAATTACATAGATGACTTGCAGAATTTTTACTTTATATATCAGATATTACTGCCCTGTTTTGGAAACAAGTAAGGCATATCAGACATCTCATTTTCAGTATTTCAATTAAGAGAATAGAATGGGCTAATATGGGTTTCATGAAATATGATCTGTGTTTATAACAATAACAGTAACAGTATTATTAATCTCTCCTGTGATGCACGATAGGGAATTCACATTTACACCAGATGCTTGTCAACTCATGGCAGAGATAATGCAGATAAGGGAGATAACCTCACTGGCCTCCTTAGTAGTTCTTGTCAGCTTGCTTATTCTGCACTTCTGAGTAAAGGAGCTGCTGTTGCATAAAGGCTGTGCACCAGTGAGCTTACCCGTTGGCGCCTCTCAAGTATACTGTGGTAATGAACACACAGTAAAACCCGCTTATATCATTGATTGCTGAAGTCGCAAATAGTCCCACTGCACGCGTCATTTCACTCTAATCAAATCATTTCAGAAGGCTCTACGTGTGCAAAACATGACCAACAGGCAGCCGCTTGATTCCGACGATCTAAGCATGCAAGTTATGTTCAAAGGTCGTCCGTGGACTTGCAGTGCCAACATAACGAATTAACTCGGGAAAAAAACGATAAAGGCCGCAGCGGAATGCCGCTAACTAAATTTTCCAACGTCTACGTTTACGTGGCCTTCACTGCGCGGTACCACACTGCGCGGAAATTATACGTAGGACGGCTATCACAGCTACACACGCCTAATTTCGCCTAATTTTATCTTTCGCGGGCACTTGCGATGAAGCACGTGCACTGTAGCGCTGCATGTACGCCTGCATTTTCTTGGAGGATTGAATTCGTCCCTTCTAAATGCAACAATTGCAATATATGTCGTTGACTCGTCGCTAACTCGTAACTTTGATTGTCTGCAGCTACTACCGACTAGGCAGCTAGCCCCTACGTAACATCCACATTAATTGCTTACCTGGCTACCACGTTTCGTCGGGTGCACGCCGTCAGCCTTCAGCATGATGATTAGTGGAGTTTATTGGCACAAGAGCCAGATGTGGCCAAAGAGTGCCAGAGCGATGATAATGAACTGTGCAATGTGCAGTGTAGATAAAACAGATGTGACGTGGCTGTAAATGGGCCTAAAAACAGTCGCTGTAGGAGCGTAAAAATATATAGATAGTAAAATTATGACAATGACAAATGATTGTGCTATGGAGACATAAAATGGTTTAAAAGTGATATGTATGTGAAATAAAAACTTGGCATGGAGCACCAGTGCCTCGACAGAGCCCTTGAAACGAGAGCATGGAGGCCTGGGCTCATTGAAAGCTGCTATCACAGCGGCATCCTCTGAACAGAGGATGCGCTATGAACCTGTTGGGCAAAAAACATTCAATGTTGGGCTAAAAATATTCAATACTACATCCTTTAAAAAGCTTAAAACTGATTTTGCATCAAAAAGCGGCTTTTCATCGAGAAACATAATCCGATGTAAAGGAAGATTATAGCGGTATGCTAAAGCAAAATATTTCTTTCTCTCACTTTCAGCTTCCGGACACTCCAGGAGGACGTGGAGGACTGTTAGCCTCTCACCACATCTACCACAAGTAGGAGGTTCATCGCCAGTCAGCAGAAAGCTATGGGTACCATAAGTGTGTCCTATTCTGAGGCGACAGAATAGGACATCAGTTCGTCGTGTTCTTGTGGCGGAGGGCTAGTAACCCAACCGCGGCTTAATCAAGTGAAGCTTATTATTTATGCGTCCCATAAGCGTTGCCAGTGGTTTCGCAGTTTCTTACGTAGGAAGGGTTTTAGATCTGTTGCAGGGACAGTAGTGGTGGGGTTAATAGCGCGCAATATAATTGATCTGGCCATTTGGTCAGCTAACACATTACCCTCGATGCTTCTATGGCCAGGAACCCAGCAAATAGTAACATGCTGGTTGGACATATACGCTGTACACAAAACAGAATACAGCTCAATTATTACCGGATTTCTGAATCTGAAAAGCGATCTTAATGCATTTACGACGCTTAACGAGTCTGTGAATATAATTTATTTTTGTATGTTTGGTTTCCGTATATGCTTCACAGCCGACAATAGTGCATAACCCTCAGCCGTAAATATACTTGTTTCCGGGTGCAGCACACCGGATTCCGAGAAGGATGGTCCGACGGCTGCATAAGCCACCCTGCATGCTACTTAGAAGCGTCGGTATAGAACTCTACGCATGAGTAGTTGGACTGGAGTTGTCGGAAATGCATTTTAATATGTGCTTCTGGTGCGTGTTTAGTGATCTCGACAAATGAGGTGTCACAGTGTATAAGCTGCCACTGCCACGGCAGTAAAAGTTTCGCTGTGGGCATAGGACAAAGTTCTAGCAGCGGAACACCCACTTCCTCACTTAAGCTTCTCACACGCAAAGAGAACGGCTTTCTCGCTGCGGGTCGATTATGGTAGAGGGTGGCAGTGGTCATATCGTTTATAGCTGAATAAGAAGGATGCTTTATGTTTGCGCGTACCTTTATAAAATAAGTGAAACTGCTATAGGATCGCTGTAGGTGAAGTGACCACTGATTCGACTCTACATAGAGACTCTGGATCGGACTTGTCCTGAAAGCACCGGTTGCCAGTTGGATACCCAGATGGTGAACGGGGTCTAGGATTTTTAGTGCACTTGGCGTTGCGGAATGATAAATTATAGCGGCATAATCAAGGCGCGACCAAACAAGGCTTTTGTACAAGTTGAAGAGACACTTCCGATCACTACCCAAGTTGTACGTGATAGGAGCTTTAGGAGGTTCATCGCTTTCAGACATTTCATTTTTACATGTTTAATGTGAGGAATAAACGTGAGCTTAGAATCTAAAGTGGTTCCTAGGAATTTATGCTCGCTGCTCACAGAGAGTTGGTCTCCCTTGATCGCAATATTTGGTAGTGGCAGTACCCCCCGTTTGTTGGAGAAGAGTATGCAAGTACTTTTCTGGGTGTTTATTTTAAAACCATTCTCATCCGCCCATTTAGAGAATTTATTCATACCAAGCTGCACTTGTCGTTCACAGATAGACATATTGCATAAGTTGAAACTCATCTGCACATCATCAACATACACAGAATAAAACATCGCGCTTGGAATGACTGACTGCAGGGAGTTCATTTTTACAAGAAAGAGTGAGCAACTAAGCACTCCCCTTGCGGAGCACCAGTCTCTTGGGTAAATGATCTAGAGAGGGCATTTCCCACTTTTACGCGAAATGTTTGGTTAGACAGATAACTTTTAATTGTGTTTAGCATGTTCCCATGGATGCCCATGGCGGCAAGATCGTGTAGAATCCCAAATCGCCATGTGGTATCGTACGCTTTCTCCAGGTCTAAGAATACCGAAAGTACAAACTGCCTATGAATAAATGCATCTCTGATGTATGTCTCTATGCGAACAAGGTGGTCTATTGTCGACCTCCACTCTCTGAAACCACACTGAAGGGGTCTAGTATACTGTTACTTTCTAGGAAGTGGGTTAAGTGCCGGTTTAACATTTTCTCATATAGTTTGCATAAAGAGCTTGTTAACGCTATTGGCCTGTAGCTGGCGGCCAAGGACAGGTCTTTGCCTTGTTTAAGTACCGGGATGACTATCGCTTCTTTCCATGACAATGGAATATATCCAGATTTCCACATGATATTGAAGAGGGTTAGGAGCGTTTTTAGTGCTTCTGGGTGAAGATACTTGATCATTTCGTACGTTATACGATCGCTACCTGGCGCCGAGTTGTTGCAGTACGCAAGAGATGCCTTATAAATTTCAGCTAATGAAAATGGGCAGTTGTAAGCCTCCCTGTATGGACGTTTAGATTTAAGGGGTTGCTTCTCTTCGCGTTCTTTGAATCTTAAGAACGTTTCTGTGTAGTGCGATGCACTTGAGACGTATTCAAAGTGTTCGCCTAGGCAGTCCGCCTGCTCCTCCAGGCTCTCCCTTCGGCTACTTACCAAAGGTAGGGTGTGCGACTCCCGACCCACTAACTTGTTCACCCTATTCCAAACCTTCGTTTCGTCGGTGTAAGAATTTATACCGGAGATGTACCTATTCCAACTTTCTTTCTTTGCAAGACGACGCGTTCTTCTGGCTTGGGACTTGACCTGTTTGAAATTGTTGAGGTTTTCAGCCGTTGGGTAATTTCGGAGTAGTCTCCAAGCTTTATTTTGTCTATTGCGCGCCTTTCGACAATCGTCGTTCCACCATGGCATGCGACGTTTATTGGTCATTCCGTTGGTTTGCTTGATACATTTCACTGCAGCGTCAATAATCAAACCTGTTAGGTATGCTACAGCATCGTCTATATTAAAATCAGCAATCTCATCTCCGTCTAAAAATGTAATTTCTCGAAACAGTTCCCAGTTGGCTGACTTGGTGTTCCAGCGAGGAAAGTCAGGTGAGCATGTATCTTCTTTTGTTAACTGTAACATAATCGGGAAGTGGTCACTCCCAAAAGGGTTCTTGAGAACGAACCACTCCAGATATGGAATTATAGCATTCGAGGCAATACTCGGGTCTATAGAAGAGTATGTGTTGTGTGTAGTGCTATATTACGTTGGTTCTTTTTTGTTTAGTAGACATGCACCTGACGAAAACAGAAAGTGTTCTATTAGGCGTTCTCGCGCATCTAAACGGGAGTCGCCCCATAGGGGGTTGTGTGCATTTAGATCACCAACGACCATATATGGCGGAGGAAGTTCATCAATGAAGCTTTGAAATTGTGTCTTTGAAAGTTGATAGGACGGGGGAATGTAAATAGAGGTAATTGTTAGTAGCTTCCCGAACAGCACTGCTCGGACAGCAACTGCCTCAAGAGAAGTTCGGAGGTTTAATTGCTTACAGGCAACGCCTTTATCAACTATTATAGCGACACCGCCCGACGAAGCGGCAGCGTCGTCACGGTGTTTGCGGAAGATGGCATAATGCTTTAGAATGTTTGTGTGGACTTGAGATGTGTTTCCTGAACACACAGCACCTTTGGAGTATGTTTATTAGGAAGTTCTCTAATATCATCGAGGTTATGGAGAAGTCCTCTCACATTCCACTGTAAGATCTGTGTATCCATTTTAGATGTGTTTTGTGCTGTGTGCTCAAGGATGGAAAGTTAGCTCACGGACCCTTTCCAGGGGCCGTGACACGAGATTTTTCTTTTTCGACGGAGTCATGCCGATCCTTAGGCGCTGGCTGCGCCCTCACGCTAGGTGTTGTGTCCATTGCCTCTTACGAGGTGATGGACACGCGCTCTTGCGAGCGCTGCGTTTGTTTTGAAGGCCTCGCCTAAAAAGACGAGACCTTCGCGGCCCTCAGCCCGGAGGTTGGGGGGTCTTTCTTCGATGGCGGAGCAGCACTGGCTGCAACCGCCGAGGGGGCGGATGGCGTCACCGCTGGCTCACTACGCGTGTGCCAGACAGGCGCCGGGGGCCGTCGTGGCGCTGCCCCCTGACGCGCCACTTCGGCAAAGCTGGTTTCTGGTAGGCAGGACACCTGCCTTCGTGCCTCCTTAAATGAAATGTTTTTGTTTTACTTTAATTGTGACAATTTCCTTTTCTTTTTTCCAGCATGGGCATGACCACGAGTATGCGGCATGCTCCCCATTACAGTTCGCACAGTGAAGAGAGTTTTCACAGGCATCTGATGTGTGTTCTTCAGCACTGCATTTCGCGCAAGTTAGGCGGCCTCGGCAGTTCTGTGAACTGTGGCCGAACCGCTGGTATTTGAAACATCGGAGAGGGTTTGGTATATATGGCCTCACTTGAAGCCTGATATACCCAGCCTCAACGGAGTCGAACAGTACACTTGAATTGAAGGTGAGTATCAGGTGCTTAGTCTGGACTTCTTTGCCATCATGCCTCATCCTAATTCTTTTCACATTGATGACATTCTGTTCGCTGAAACCCTCCAGGAGTTCAGCCTCTGTCAGCCCTAACAGGTCATCATCTGAAACAACGCCACGGGTGGTGTTCATGGTTCGGTGTGGGGTTACTATTATTTTGGTATCTCCGAATTTCACTAGATTAGGCAGTCTCTCATATTGGTTCTTGTCGCGGAGCTCCAACAGGAGGTCACCACTTGCCATTCTCGATGCTTTATATCCTGGGCCAAAGATTTCCGTCAAAGACTTTGATACTAGAAAAGGTGAACGTGTTCGCACTGATTTGCCGGATGTGTCAGCATGGATAACATTGATTGATTGATTGATATGTGGGGTTTAACGTCCCAAAACCACTATATGATTATGAGAGACGCCGTAGTGGAGGGCTCCGGAAATTTAGACCACCTGGGGTTCTTTAACGTGCACCCAAATCTGAGCACACGGGCCTACAACATTTCCGCCTCCATCGGAAATGCAGCCGCTGCAGCCGGGATTCGAACCCGCGCCCTGCGGGTCAGCAGCCGAGTACCTTAGCCACTAGACCACCGCGGCGGGGCCAGCATGGATAACATGGAATCGGGGAAAAATACTTTCTGGTTACCAGAAAATTGAAGACTTCATCGGTGCGCCCTCTTTTCTGAGGGAGATCAGAGAGGGGGGGGGGAAGGAACTAGCCACAAGAAAAGGTTTATTTCCGGCAGCGGCGCCAGCCACCCACCATGGAGTCCTACAAGGGAACGCTGCAGGGTCTGTAAGCACAGGCCCTGCAGATGCCAGCTGTACACCACCACTATAACCGAATATGGTGTATCCAAGGTAGGATAGCCACACAGGGTTATATCTTGCCGCCAGGAAGCACGGAAGTCAACGGATGAGAGTAGAGGACAGGAAAGATTTAAAGTAAGAGAAAAGGCGAAGATGTGAGGGAGAGAAAGGAAAAGGCGACTGCCGATTCCCCCCAGGCGGGTCAATCCGGGGGTGCCGTCTACGTGAAGCTAGGGCCAAAGGGGTGTGTTGCCTCTGCCGGGGGGCCTTAAAGGTCCAATCACCCAGCGTCAGCTCAACCAACAGGATCCCCTTTTCCCCGGACACGGCAAAGCCACGCACGGCTAGGCGTGGGAGGGAGTCAAAACTCCCCCGTTAGCTCGGATCCGTGGTGTCGCTACATACCAAACGCCTACTTGCGCAGGCGCCCCTGCGGGGGCCTTCAGCATCCCCATCAGCTCGCGTGTGCCGTCCATGAAACCGTAGCCGTTCTTGTGGCACAGCGCCTGCAAAATGGCATTCGTCTCCCCGGCATCATTGTTGAACACCTCCGATTCTCCGACAGACAGCGCCCACTGGCACTAGCGCAAACTCGCTTGTTTCGGCAGAATTACAGACACTACCACACGGATTGACGGATCGACATCAAGAATTCTCGAGATCAATGATCGGAACCGGCAGTCAGCACGAGGGGTTCTTCACCGATATTGTTAGTGCCAACGTGAAGAACGACCACGTGCACATCTGCGAGAGCATGAGCAATTAAAGAGAACAATTTCTCGATCCGCGCACCGCTGAATGAGCGAACCTCGACATGTGTCCTGGATCTCGATGTGAAAGATCATGCGAGGTCCTTCAACATTGAGTCTCCGGCAACGAGTGCACGGGCCATGTTAGGGTTGGCTTTTCAGCAGCCGCTCACAAACACTCCAAGCACACTTAAACAGAGAAATAACTGCGAACAAACTACAACGCAAAATGTGCAAAAGAATTGACAGGCACAACTGGAAGATCACATGCAATGTCCAACACGATACGGTAGCAGAATCCGCCGGCTGTCAACGTTTATAATGGTCCGCACAGTCAACCGTACAACTGACCACCACTGAACAACGAGGGCACAGTGCTAGGCAGCAAAGTTCCAAATTGAGAGCTTTTGCCGGTATGCTTTCTGCGCACGCGCCAAAGGCGGGCGCAAGGCAGTGTGGGAAGGCGAAGCGCAAGCTGCTGCGGGGCTTCGGCCGCCAAAGTTTCGGCCGCTCGACTTGCACCTTTGCTTGCAGCGCGTGGGAGCGTGTGGCGCTGTTGCAGCGCGTGCATGCCAAGGAGGATATAAAAACCTGCTGGAGTGGAAGCCGCCTATGCTTACCCATGGGAGGGAGTGAAGCCGCGCCGAGCCGCCGGCGGCCATCTTGGCAGAGGCAAGAAACAGCCGAGTACAGCTGCGCTCGCGCTTATCTAAGCAGCAGGTGCAGTTTCTCGCGTCTTCAAAGCAATAAAAACAGTTGTGTCAGGTTGTAAGCATTTATTCTTTGCTTTTTGGTGGCGAAATGGCCTACGATAACACTTTGAGAAGCTCGAAAATGGCAGAAAAAACACAATCACACAAACATTAAAGGTATATGCGAACAGTATAGCCGAAACGAGCAGTGCGGGGAGACTCACTGATGTTTGAAAATGATCATTCTTGAAAGAACTGGCCTGACCCTGTCCTTGATGATCTCGCGGTTTCTTTATTTTGTCATATGGTGGATGCAGATTCTCACATACAGCTCCGCAACTTTTTTGCACAAGCTGTAGATATGATTGTCGAAGGGATCAAGGTCAAGAATGTGCTGCTCTAGCTTCTGAAACCAGTTTTCCTCTACAGACAGTCGTAGCACTTCCAAAACGAGATGCTTTGACTGGGAGGTTACTGCTTGAAGTGTTCCACACTCAATCTGTAGCCGTCGCAGCCCCTTTTAAACGGCTTCACACAAGCCAATGACATCCTTGGACGGGGACACAAGCCCACCTCTGTTTTTCTGCTCAACTAGGGGAACTAGCTCATCTGAGTACAGGGCTGCAATGCACTCTTCGCATGTTGTTGTCTTGCACACTTGGCGTACAACGAAGCCTGCGATATAAGGCACCACCGCAAGAACTACGGTAGAAAGGTTTTCAGGGTGCGTGTAGTCGTGGTCATCGTGAGGCTCCAAGATCGAGGACCTGCGCATGTCTGTGAGCGCGCTTGTTGCGTCTACCTGGGCGACAACAGTAGTGGCATTCAGGATGGAAACCATGTCTTTGGTGCAGTTTCCCGAGCTAGAAGACGTCACTTCTGTTTGCACCAGCAAACGCTTGTATGCTGCCATGAACTGAGCAGCGGTTCGGTTGTTGTTATACCCACCTCGGCCACAAACAGATCCGAAGAAGTTCTCAGCGTGATCCTGGCTCAGTTTGTGCGTCAACAAGTACTTCAGCTTACCCTGGCCAACAAGCTCGTCGAACATTTTTTCAGTGCTCGCCATGCAGATCAAGAAGCCCACAAAACCAGTTTTTTTCAAGCCTTCTGAAACTGGCCGCCCAGCCGGATCTCTCAATCCCTTTATATACGCTTGGGTGTAGGCAAAGAATGGCTTCCAGCAGGCTTCATTCTGCTTCCGCAGAGGAGCCTTGTACGACCTTGCAAAAGGGTTCCTAGAATTAAAAAGGTCGAACAGGTGATCGAAGACCCTCACGAACTTCGATGTTGCACTGGCGCCCCGGAACTGGGGTAGCTTCAGCACATTTTCACAGAAGTCCAAGGCGTCGGCCACAGAGGAACTCAATGCTTGCGCAGCATATCGCACCTTCATCTTTTGTTTTTCCCATTGCACGTGGACTTTCGTGAGTTTGTTGCCCAGCCGCAGCCCTTTGGAACGCTGCAATGCCTCCAATGCCACTATGTAGGCCCATTTTATGTGCTTTCCTTCAGCATCAACAATGTAGCTTAAGTTCGCCAAGGAATTGCGAATAACCTTAATCATGTGGCAGGCGTCTAGGATAATGTAAACATTCTTAGCATCGTCAGCTGGGTTCACAAAGCTTGAAGAAATTTGCTCACAGTCAACACGAAGTTGAGCACCTAAACACCTGGCCATAGTGAAATTCGACGAGGCTCCGTCAAATGTGAGAGAGACTACTTCAGCCTTCACCGACGCAAGCTTCTCAATGCACTGTTTGGCCAGCTCGGCCCTCTCTGCTCCTGTGAGTGAGTCTATTAAGAAGTATCCAACTGGCATCTTAAATCTGACGTTGATTCCAACGATCATGAAGACACACGCATTTGCAGCTTCAGGAAGACCGTCATCGTCAAGCCCAGTTCCGAAGTCAACATACCCTACTACCTTATCTCCAACTAGCTCTACGTGTTTCCTGATGGCCATGTCGTCTACAATGATAGCGCAGTAGAAGGTTTCATCACGTGCTTCCGCAAACTTCTCAAGGAAAGCAAATGCTTCGGCTGTGAAGCCAGGAGCTCCTTGAATCGACTTGTACCAGCCCCTTAGTGTTCGCTGGGATGGGAGGGCTTCGTTTAACTTGGATCGTACATACTCGTACGCGGCTGGACTGTAAAAATGCAAAGTCAATGCAAATGCTCGCAGCTCAAGTGGGTACTTGCCCTTCTGCTCATTGCCCACCCTGCAAAGTAGTTGCTGAATGTCATCCGAGAAAACAGATGAAAACACATGCGAGCCTTCTTCTGACAAGAGTTTTTGCTCTCTGATTTCTTGGGTGGTTTCATTTCTCTTGGCCAGCCTTCATTTAGTTTGTTGCAGTGTTTTGACCTTCTTCTTCAACTGGGTTATCTCTTCTTGTGAGGAAAGGACCTTGTCTTTGTAGAACTGTTTGGTTGGCGAGTCTTCAGGAAAATTTTCAGCTCCAGGCAGGTCGCACAACCCAGAACACTCAGGACCAGGCGGGGCCGGGAAATCTCGAGACTTGGGGTCGGGACGCTTCTGTTTGACCTGGGTTTGAAAGCATACGTTTTCTCAGACGAGCTAAAAAGGCAGCAAGCGCAAAAACTAAATGAAACGTCACACGTATAATGTGGGTATAATTAAGCTACACATTTTCTTTGAAGAAATAATAAATGTATTAAGTAACAAGGTTTTTCATAATCGTGCACGAGACATTGTATGCCAGCAAAAAGGACATGCACCCGCTCTGGTATAACTTTCCATTCGCCGGATGTGCCTTTAAGTATTGAATTGTAACCACTGTCAGTATGCTGTGGATGTCAATAATGTTTTTGTAGTAAACATTGCTGTATGCCCATTCCTGCTTAAGACCTGGTAAACAGGTCAGCAGTAATAAATAAATAAATAAATATGTATCTTGATCACCAGTTAAAGCGAAAGTGAAGCAGTTACCATTACCGGTAACTTCACCTTCGCCGGCGGCGTCCGGTAATGCGGTAAACGGTAACGCAAACACGGTAACGATATGCTAAAACTACAGCTACTCCTCCACAGTAGCGCCAATTCTCTGCACGCAATCAATGCCACGTATACCCGCAACAACATTTCGTGGAACAAGTATTATGTAGCGGCCGTAACGCCACAAGCGTTATGAACGCTAAACATTACGCTTCTCGTCCAACGATGGCAGTAATACTCACAGGTTTCTACAGATGAGGCGGAAAAGCTGGAAACGACTTGGGCACACTTCCCACCCGCAGTCGCGTCGTTTGCCCAGTGCGGTCAAAGCACTCAGGAGTGAAATGTACAGAGCACAGGCGGTCTCCATCCTTAGCGCGCCACCCTTCACGGCGAACTGCCCGCTCCCAAAGACTCCGAACTTCTGCATTCTTTGGAAACCTGTCAAGAAATATACGACAATCAACTGCGGCACACGTACACACAATGCCATTTTGCTGCCCTTTCATGCGCGGGCCTGAAAGCAACTACGATGCGGCTGAAATGACCGCGAGTAGAACACGCTAAATTTCATGCACTTACAGGTGAAATGTGAGGCCACAACCTTTCTTCAGTCTGTTTGTGCATCCGTAGGCAACGCAGGAGGTAACCATTATCCAAGTGCAAGACTTGCACTCATTGAAAACTTTGAAGAGAACAGCGTGCACCAGCAACGAAGCGTGGAGGCGACACACCGGCAGCGCGCTTTCTGCCTCCGGCAAGATGGCTGCCGCTGGCGTCACCTGACGGGCGTCGCTTCCACTCCAGCAAGTTTTTATATCCTCCTTGGTGCATGCTAACACAATGTTGCAAGACTAACGCGGGTTTCTGAGTACGCAACGTACACATACCGATAGCTCCACCGACAATAGACAGGATGCAGTATATTTGGTTCCTAAATGAGTGTTCAAAAACTCCTTAAACAGGAATGGCTGTGCAGCTGGGCTGGGTCGTCTGGTACTTCCTTGGTAATTTTTCATGGCAAACTCTGGTATCGATGCGGCGTCGGCATTAAAGAAAAAGCAGCGTTGGGTGTCAGTGAAAATTCGAGGTAAGAGCTATCCGGAGGACGTTTGCACCTTTATGTTTTCCTTGCGGCACACAGCCCTTGCAGGAGTGAAACAGCTAGGCTATCAATACAGAGTTTCAGTGCGGCGACTCCAAGCGGCGACTCCAAGCGGCTTGCGTACGTGTGGATGGGGATGCTGCTATCGGGTTTATATATATATATATATATATATATATATATATATATATATATATATATATATATATATATATATATATATATATATATATATATATATATATATATATTGAATTAACTTGCAGATAGCACATAAGAAAAGGATCGTATTTACTAACGTTTCGGCCGTGGCACGGCCTTCGTCAGGGTAAGTAGGTATGATACAATGCAGCCGCTTTTATAGGCTCACGTGATGAACTCTCGGTATAGCAGCTAGGACAACCAAAGTAAAAAAAATGGTAATCTGTCAGAACCTTGTGTTGACATGACTGACATGTGCCCCATGTGTCGATGCGCAAGGAAATTTGAGACTTGTATATTCATGCACCCGTCACATGTCAGTCATGTCAACACAAGGTTCTGACAGATTACCATTTTTTTACTTTGATTGTCCTAGCTGCTATACCGAGAGTTCATCACGTGAGCCTATAAAAGCGGCTGCATTGTATCATACCTACTTACTCTGACGAAGGCCGTGCCACGGCCGAAAGGTTAGTAAATACGATCCTTTTCTTATGTGCTATCTGCAAGTTAATTCAATATAGAAAATACCCGGACCTGTCGTCGTGCCTTCCCTTCAAGTTTTATATATATTGCTGCGTGCATAGCTGCATTTAGCGGCGAGATAGCGACGACAACGAAGAACGCGGATTCGCTCGAGAGGCGCAGCGCAGCAGAGTGAAGAAGAGGACAATCTTAGCGGCCTTCTCTGAGAGCGTCTCTACAAGTCCTACTGTCCGTGTTTTTAAATAAACCCCCCTGTCATTTATAACCCGCGACACTGGTGGAGGTGCTGGGTACTACCACCCCATGATCAGCACCCCTGTGAGAAGCCCCGAGTCCAGCCCTACGAGACAGCCACGCGTGGAGACGCCTGTGCACCGCTCAAGCTGTCGCCTTCAAGGTCTTGAACCAGAATTTGGCCTTTAAAGGGAGCAACACTTCCGGCAACCACCCCTACTCAAGAAATGGCAAGGAGTCCTGCACAGGTGACGGTCCAGAATATGCGCATTCCTGAACCATTTCATGGCCGGCCGAACGAAGATGCACAAGACTGGCTTGAGCAGTTCGAACGGGTAGCTAAATCGAACTACTGGAGTCTCGATGGAAAGCTCTTCCACGTATACTTCGCCCTTGAAGACGGCGCGAAGACATGGTTTATAAACCGGGAGGCAACATTGACGACATGGGAGGAGTTTTGTCGTCGGTTTCTTGACACCTTCGGTAACGCGGACCGACGCGAAAACGCACAACGCCTTCTTGAAGGACGCACCCAACAGCTGCATGAAAGCGTCGCCATGTTTGCTGAGGATATGGTGCGCCTGTGCCACCGCGCGGACCCCAACATGCCCGAGGCTCGAAAGCTAACCCATCTCATGAGGGGTGTCAAAGAGCAGCTATTTGTTGGTCTTGTGCGCAATCCACCGACAACAGTGGACGAGTTCACCAGGGAGGCCACCGCAATAGAGCGTGCACTACAGCAACGGTACCGACAGTCTGATCGCCCGGCCACCGGCGCAGCTGCAGGCGCCGCCGCACTTACCGCAAACGACGAGTTTGCTCTACGCCACCTGATTAGACAGATCGTGCGTGAGGAGATCGCGAAGGAGAACGCGAAATACACATTGCAGTCACAGGCGCCCCCGCAGCAGGAGTCCACGGTAGCCTCCGTCGCTGAAATAGTTCGCCATGAACTTCGACAAGCGTTTGCCTCTCCTCAGCAATATTCTGCTCCACCGCACCGTCCAAACTCGTATACTTATGCAGATGCTGTGCGTCGTCCATTGGCTCCAGAAGTATCGTACCAGCCGAACGGATACAGCTATGCAGACGCTATTCGTCGACCCACGCCCATGCCAGCGCCGCAGTACCTCGAACCGTATCCTGTGGCAGCCTGGGCTCAGCAGGATTCTGTCAGGCGACCCTATATGCGGAAGACCGACATATGGCGCACTGCGGATCGTCGACCACTCTGCTACAACTGTGGAGAGCCAGGGCACATTTGCCGTTTTTGCCCACATCGCCGAGCTGAATACCGCGGTAGTGCACCTACAGCTACGCGCCGACAGTTCGACGAAAGCCGTGCCCCCATCGACGACGACCAGGCTGGCAGGCGGGAAGGCTCTTCTACCTTCCGGACGCGGTCACCATCACCGGCTCGCTTTGGTTCACCAAGCCGCCGTAGTTTTGCTGACGCCGTCAGAGGTTGGTCTCCCAGCCCACGGCGGGGAAACTGAAAGCAGCGACCTCTGGGGGGAAGGTTGCAAGCCGTCGAATTGCCGAAAAACCTCACTGCTGCCGAAACACGTGAGAGACGACGATGAAGACTTCGCCGAAAAAACTGTGACTGCCGACCTTGTTGTGACGATTGACGGCGTTGAAGTGACGGCCTTAGTCGATACGGGTGCAGACTTCTCCATAATGAGTGAACGATTGGCAGATGAACTCAAGAAAGTCAGGATGGAATGGACGGGCCCTTATATCCGAAGTGCTGGAGGCCAGATAATGACTCCCACGGGAAAATGTACAGCAAGACTCACTATTGAGAATGTGGCTTTTGTAGCCACATTTCTGATCCTACCGGAGTGCTGCAAACCTATGATTCTGGGAATGGACTTCTTAAGAGAGTACGGTGCTGTGGTCAACATACGCGACGGTGTGATCACATTTGCCGCTGACAAGTCTGTGACCACTGATCCAGACCAAGAACCCAGGGTGTTACGTGTGGTCGACGACGACGTCTGCGTGCCACCACTGTCATGTAGTCTTGTTTCCGTGTGTTGTGCCGTGCACTGTAATGAAGACGCCATAGTCGAACGCATCACTGACCTTCTTTTTCACCAAGGCATCGCCATCGCTCGCGGTATTGTCAGCTTAGTGGATGGGCGCGCAGACGTGCTTCTGACCAACTTCACGAATGAGCGCCGGCACATCGGTAAAGGCACGGCTGTGGCGTACCTCGAAGAGCTGGACTACTCTCACGACTGTCTTCTAATGCAAGGGGAAGCCACAGTTCAATCACCTCCACATACACCACCAGTTGATATCGGTCCGAGTCTAACACCGACTGAAAGATGCCGTCTTATGGAGCTGCTCGACCAGTTCAAGGACTGTTTCTCATCGACATCACGAGTGGGTCGAACGCCTCTGACTAAGCATCGTATAATTACAGAAGATACAGCAAGACCGATCCGACAGAACCCTTATCGCGTCGCTCAGAAAGAACGTGAGGTAATCCAGCAGCAAGTCAAGAAGATGCTAGAGGATGACGTTATCCAACCATCAAAAAGTCCTTGGGCATCTCCAGTGGTACTCGTGAAAAAGAAATTTTCATGCAAATTTCATGCAATGAAAAGAGCATGCAAATTTTCAACAAAAACGCGTCATACACAAACAGCCTTCTTGTGATTGATTAAACCTAAGAAAGGTACATCATTTTAACTGGTATAGCGCACCACGACAAGGACACACACAAAGGAGAGATGCACACACACACAGCGCTAACTTGCAACTAATGTTTTATTTGCGATCACACACGCTGTTTATACAACAGTAGACCGATAAAACCTGGATAATGTCACGTCAAGAATACAGCACAGCCCATGCACGTGTCATCACCGATAGCGACAATCTACACTAGCCCGTCAAAGTGAAGATTCTAGATACTTCTTTTCTTTAGATGATAATGCTATGGAAGCCACACTCACACATTTTTATTTCATTTTGTCTATTTTAAAAGCTTCAATAATTTCACGTGTGGTTCTGTCACGGGCCTTAAAGAGTATACGGGTGTTTTGGAACATAGGGACGCAACCGCACCTCTGACAGTGAAGGGCCAAATGACCACATACAGCTCTTTCTACATTGTACTTGTGTTCCCTTAGTCTTTCATTCACACACCTTCCTGATTGGCCTATGTATTCGCAACCGCAAGTCAAAGGAGTGCTATAGACAACACCACAACAACACTTCACAAATTTCTCCCGGTGCTTAATCTTACAATCCTGTTTCCCGCTACTTTCTGCATTGACCTTTTTGCACATTCCTTGCAACTTTTTGGGAGCAGAAAACACTACATCCGCACCCGCCTTCCTTGCTATCCTTCGCAAGTTATGCGAAATGGCATGCATGTAAGGCACTACAGCAACCTTGCCTGCCTTAGTGGCGGTTGCCTGGTCTTTGACGTTTGCCCTTCCTTTCCTGCTTATACATTCGGCGACAGCGGCCAACAAGTGCAAGGGGTAGCCAGAGTTCAATAAACGTCTTGCTTGAGCCCACAAGCTCTCATCAAGCTTGTGGTGGCACGACTTCATCAGTGAATTCTGAAAACAGGATTTTATCACCGCACGCTTTCCCAATTTCGAATGAGCGGACGTGAACTGAAGAACCGGTTTATTCCCTCGCGGTTCATAGCTCCAGCATACTCCTGCTGGCGAAAAATACAGCCCGAGGTCAAGGCATCTTATGAAATTGTCATTTGGTACTTCATACGTCAGCGCCAAGGGAGATAACACTGTCAAAAATATGGTTAGCGTTTCAGTCACAACTGCGTGAAAATTGTTATGATCGTTATTGGCAACGATCAGATAGCCATCTACATATCTAAAAACAGCAATAACGTCAGTGTGCTTCATACGTTCGTCAAGGACCTTGTTTCGTTTTGCTAAAAACAGGTCGCCCAGGTACGGGGCTATGCAGGAACCTATACATATCCCGTTCTTTTGTTTTACGGTGTTTCCATTCCACGTGGCATAGGTCGAGTTATGATAAAAGTAAAGGAGCTCTAAAAACTGATCACTCGATAGACCGGCAGTATTTTGAAAATCAACCGCTCCTACTCTGTCTATACCTTCCGACACACACGCCATCAACTCTGCCTGAGGGAGGGTGTAATAAAGGTCCTTAACGTCATTCGAAAAAGCTAAAAGGTCTGCGTTTTCCTTGCCTGCGAGAAAGTCTAGCACTTGTTCCGACTTTTTAACCAAAAAGGGGTCGTCAAGAGATATCAACCTCAAATGTTTTTGTAGAAATAACGCAATGCACTTTTGCCAGGATTCATTCTCCGAGATGATCACTCTGAAAGGGCAGTCAACTTTATGCGTCTTTGCCGTGAAAAATATATCAAGATCCACTTTTTTTGTCTTCTCGATCGATCTAACCAGGCCTTCAAGATTAAAGCTTTTGCATAGCTTCTTCGCGGTAGTTCGCACTTTTTGTAACGAAATATTGTTATGAGTATCATATACAGAATCGACGGCCTCTGACGCCTTCGCTCGATAAATTGATTTACACATAACCGCAAAGCCACCGTCTTTATCGGCTGGTAGCAGCGCGAGGGAATTGTCCTTCAAGTGCCTAATGGTCTCCTGAATAGCACATCTGCCACCCGTAGGACGGACACGCATGAGAACGTCGACACATTCAGATACACACCTGTCAACGTCACCTTCAGGTACTTGTTTTGAGACATTCCGAACCATCCCTAGAAGGCCTACTGTTGGTCTACTGAATCGGTCTACTGTTGTATAAACAGCATGTGTGATCGCAAATAAAACATTAGTTGCAAGTTAGCGCTGTGTGTGTGTGCATTTCTCCTTTGTGTGTGTCCTTGTCGTGGTGCGCTATACCAGTGAAAATGATGAATCTCAACCAACTAGCCCGGCAACATGCCTTAGCTAAGAAAGGCAATTCATATTTATTTGACTGTTGCTGTTTTACAAATGTGAGTAAAGATATTACAGGCGAAGCATATCTATCTATCTATCTATCTATCTATCTATCTATCTATCTATCTATCTATCTATCTATCTATCTATCTATCTATCTATCTATCTATCTATCTATCTATCTATCTATCTATCTATCTATCTATCTATCTATCTATCTATCTATCTATCTATCTATCTATCTATCTATCTATCTATCTATCTATCTATCTATCTATCTATCTATCTATCTATCTATCTATCTATCTATCTATCTATCTATCTATCTATCTATCTATCTATCTAGCCGCTCACGTTTGGGTGCTCTCGTGATCACGTCCTTAACTTGGCGTAAACCAAAATTAGTATGGGAGGGTTCCATAGTTTGACAAATACGACGCGCCGGTTAAGACATGAATAAGGTAACAATCCTGTCACACGCGTCCTCAAACGCTTCCTGCTGAAGAGTGACACATGCCCGCGGGCGGGTATGTGCCACATGTAATTGACACTTAAATTTTTGCATCTACCCAGGAATGACGAGAACACGTGGAAAATTTTGACGCGTGAGCATTGAGAAATTATGAACCATATCCCCGAAGTGAACCCTGCTGGGATGCGAAGCAGCAGTGGTGCGCACGTCGTCGACTCAGTTGAACGGGCGTCGACGCTGGCGCTGGAAGAATGGCTTGAAGCGAACTCGTAACGTTTACTCAAGTAAACATTTGTTTGAAACGCAAAGACATGGGAGGCGTGTTGGGTTTCGGGTAAGTTTCATCGCAGATAACGAGCTGAAAGAGTGTTTCCACTCGACGTGCGGTCGAGCGTTGCGGGTGGTGGAGAGGGTGAAGCGGGAGAGATGTGTGTTATGAGCGGGTGGAGGAGCCAGCAGCTGCTACGGGTGAGACGTTAACGCGCAGCTGTGACTTGACCTACTTGGCACTGCTCCAATACCTGCGGCGAGAGAAACGCGCCGCGGTGCGTTCGCAATGACGTACGTACGGCGTTACACAAATGAGTCAGAGATGCTTCGCATATAAAAAGCCTTACATCGGCAGTGCTGACCCGACGAATGCAAAGAATAAATGTCGCGGTCCCAGTGTATCGTTAGCGCGATTGAGCAAGGCATGACGAAGGGGTGCGATGGGAAGAAAAGCCACTATCTTTATTGCAGCAGTGCTTATATACCGAGCGAGACAAGAAAGGGTGCGTACCCTCACCGCACTATCGTATCAACGAGGGCGGGTTTGACACGAGGCACATGCTGCGCAAGATATGATACATCCTCCTTGGTGTATAAAACAATTGACAGGTGAACACAACTGGAACGCTGGAACTCATTCACGGCAACTGGAACTCATTCACGGCACTTGAACAAAGTTCTCGTTGTAAGCCAGCCGTCTGGGCGCTTTGCGTTGTCGCTGTGATCTTCTTGGAGCTTGTGTAGCTGTTGTGCCCGGGATCGGGGCCGCGGGCATGTACCCCGGCAACGCGACTGGAACCTCATGCGCCGTAGCAGATGGCGCTACGTCCTCACTGTTCTGCTTTACGCGCTCAGCAAAGACACAACCACACGAGACGCTAGCTAGCAAGGGACTGTTTATTGATGGCTGCCGCGCCGCGCGCGCGCCCTCTCTCAAGGTGGCCAGGTGAGGTGGGATCATCCCGATTTATTAAGCGGTGGCCCGCCTGGTACATCCTCCTTTTTCTTTAGGTGATGTAGTCGGCAAAGCGCGTCGGTGCTCTACGTGGCCTAGTTGATCTTCTGAGACTCGAGTCGGCTGCTTCTTGTGCCTGGCAAGTGACCTTATGCTGGGACGGGACCACGTCGGGGTCCCTTGATGGTTGACTTGCAATGGGTGGTGCACGTGCAGCTGACTGGTTCAGTAGAGCATCCGATGCAGGCGCCTGTTGTGACGGATGTCGTTCCTTTCAGGAGTGCCTCCACCACTTGCTTGAGGTATGGGTCCGCCAGGATTGCAGAGGTCAGTTCAGTCTTCGTGTTCTCACTTACGATGCTGGCTAGCACGCGAGTCGCATGGATGCATACGTCTTGTTCGCTTTCTCCGTCACTCGGTTGGGTTCCTGGAATTCGGGACAGTGTGTCCGCCACTAGCAGATGCTTCCCAGGAACATATTGCAATTTGATATCAAAAGGCATTAGCCTCAAGAAATAGCGCTGCAATCGTGGCGGCATTTCACTCAGGTTCTTTTGTGAAATAGCAAGCAAAGGTCGGTGGTCTGTTTCGACTGTCACTGATAACCCCAGTACGAACTCCCGGAAACGCTCACAAGCAAACGTCACGGCCAGCGCTTCCTTTTCAATTTGGGCATATTTTGTTTCAGCCTTTGAGAGCACCCTTGAAGCATAACCCACTGGGCGCCAATCTTGGTCATGGAGTTGAAGAAGAGCAGCACCTACTGCAAAGCTTGATGCATCAGCTGAGAGTTTCGTTTGCTTCACTGGGTCAAAAACTGCGATCACTGGAGCCGATGTCAAAGCCTTAATAAGATCTTTCCATTCTTTGTCATGGTGAACTTCCCATATGAATTCAACATCATTCTTTATCAATGACCTAAGGGCGTCAGTTCTTTTTGAGAGATTAGGTATGAATTTGCCAAAGTAATTCATAATACCTAAAAACCTTTGAACTTCCTGTTTACTCGACGGCTTTTGCATGTTGGCAACGCATTCAATGAGACTAGCATCGGGTTTTATTCCTTCTTTGCTGATACAATCTCCCAGGAATTTAACTTCGGCCTTCGCGAACAGACACTTTTCTTTGTTCAGTGTCAGGCCAGCCTTTCTCGCTGCCATCAGTGCTGCACGCAGGCGTTGATCATGCTGCTCTTTTGATGCACCCCAAATTAAAATATCATCGACATATACGCGTGTGCCCGGCAGGTTTTCAAACACTTCCGTCATTGCCTTCTGAAATACTTCGGGGGCGGACGCGATACCAAATGGCAGGCGCAAAAATCGGTATCTTCCGAACGGCGTGCTAAAGGTGCAGATCTTTGAAGTGTCTTCGTCTAAGGGGATCTGGTGAAACCCGCTATTGGCATCAAGCTTGGTGAACATCACCGCTCCTGCCAGCTCTGCTTCTATTTCTTCACGTGAGGGTAGCTGATAATGCTCGCGTTTAAGGCTTCGATTAATGTACCGCGGGTCTAGGCATATTCGCATGCGGCCATTCTTCTTCATAATAAGAACAAGTGGACTCACCCAGTCTGACGGCTCTTCCATTTTGCATATGATGCCCTGCGAGACCATCCGGGCCAACTCCTGCTTAAGTGGCGCTCGCAGTGCGTGTGGCACTTTCCTCGGCGGCATGATCGTGGGGCGCGCATCATCCTTCATTGCCAGCGAATATGGTCTACGGATGCAGCCCAGACCGTGGAATAACTCCGGGAACTCGGTGACCCAGTCGGTGCTAACGTCACTTCTTGAAGATACATCGTGAACGCGGGAAATCAGCCCGAAACGTTCTGCTGCATTCAATCCGAGTAGGACTTGCTTGCCTCTCTTGACCACAAAAAAACTGATATTCTCTTGCTGCTCTCCTAGACGTAGTGGCAGACTGATAACGCCCAAATGATGTATTTTGCTTCCTTCGTAGTTAGTAAGTACTGTGGTCGATGGCCGCACCATGGTCGGCAAACGCATCCTGCGAAAGTACGAGTACGGCAATATGTTCGCTTGCGCTCCTGTATCCACTTTCAGTTCTGTCGGGTGCCCGGCAAGGTCCCCTGCCACCGTCCAATCCTGATTTTTGGACACGTTTCTGATTTGTACCGTGAGAACTTGAATGTCTTCATCGGTAGCGTCCGAGGACTCCTCCAGTGCATCTTCTGTTGCAGCGACGCCTAACTCATGAACGCCGCGTCTACTCCTGCAGCAAGCTGCAAAATGGTTTCTTTTGTTGCACAGCGTGCACGTTTTTCCAAACGCTGGGCAGCGTCTTGGTCCGTGAATCTTGCCACAGTAGCCACAGCGTCGACGTTGTCCGCTCGTACGAGACTGTCCGGCAGCGTTTGCATTTTTTTCGACTCTCTGCACTTTCGCTTCGCTTTCAAGAGCCCGGTTCTGCGTTGCTGCCAGTTCCGCGGCTTTGCAGATTTCTACAGCTGATTCTAGGGTTAAGTCCTTCTCCTGAAGCAGGCGTGCACGTAGCTTCTTGTCGACGATACCGCACACTATCTGGTCCCTCACCATCGAGTCCCTAAGTTCGCCAAAATTACAAGTCTGTGCTTTCAACTGAATGTCGCGCAAAAACTGTTCGAAAGGTTCACCATCCTGTTGTTGCCGACTGCGCAGAACGTACCTCTCGAATGTCTCGTTGCACCGAGGCGTGCAGTAGTCTTCGAAGGCTTTGACGATCGAGTCATAGTCCTCTCGTTGTTCTGCTGATAGAGGTAGGGTGTTAAACACTTCAATTGCCTCTGGGCCCGCGACGTGTAGAAAGATGGCAGCCTTCTGTGCTGGCGTCCGTTTCTTGTTGGTCTCAGTAGCTTTGAAGTAGAGTTCGATTCGTTGGCGGAACTTTTTCCAGTTGTCGGCCGGAGTATTTGTCAGTACAAGTGGCTCGGGTGGTGGTAGGCAGTCCATCTTCAGCGCAGGGTTCGACTGTTACACTTCTGACAACAGGTTCATCGACACAACCAACCTCATCGTTGATCGTCTAGGGAAAACGTCCATGGATTCGGAGCTCGTTTAGTGAACTGATCCGAGCTTGAACCACTGTACTTGCACTTGACATTGAGAATTTATTGTCCATGTATAGTGTGATCGCATCGCAATAAATGCTTATTTCATCAGTAAAAAAAAAAAAAAAAAAAAAAAAAAAAAAAAAAAACCATGTTCTGCTTTACGCGCTCAGCAAAGACACAACCACACGAGACGCTAGCTAGCAAGGGACTGTTTATTGATGGCTGCCGCGCCGCGCGCGCGCCCTCTCTCAAGGTGGCCAGGTGAGGTGGGATCATCCCGATTTATTAAGCGGTGGCCCGCCTGGTACACACCGCTGTCGGGAAGGTCTGGGCTGAAGTCCTCGCTGGTTAACAACAAATGTCGACGATTCCGTCGCAGCTGCCGTCCTTCTTCTGTCGTGACGTCGTAGGACCTTGGATGCCCGGAAGGCCTTAGGACTTTATCTCTCTTCACCCATGCTCCTTTGAAACGCAGACGAACCATGGCCCCTGTTTCGAGCGGCGCCAGCAGTCTTCCAGGGCGGTTGGTGTGGGAGCGCTTCACGATGGAGTGTTCAGGTCCGGTCTCCATGTCCGGCAGGGTGTTGCGCAGTCTTCTGCCTTGCAATATCTCCGCTGGGGTCATGCCGCACTCCAGTGGCGTTGTCCTGTAAGCAAGAAGACCCAGCCAGAAATCTTGTTTTGCTTCATGCGTTTTTTTCAGGATTCTCTTGATGCCCTGGACGCCTTTCTCAGCCAAACCATTCGATTGTGGATATCCTGGACTGGATGTGATGTGTCTGAAATTGTATGTCCTCGAAAAGGACCTGAACTCGTGACACGAAAATTGCGGGCCATTATCTGTCAGAACTTTCAGTGGAATGCCGTACCTAGAAAATATGGCGCTAGTTGCCTGAATGACAGAGCTCGCCGATGTGTCACGCAACTGCTCCACTTCCGGAAAATTTGACAGCGTGTCGTATACGCTGAGGTACGACCGTCCACCGTACTCAAAGATATCAATGCCAACTTTCTGCCACGGCATCTCGGGCACCGGGCGCATCATTAAAGGTTCTTGCGGCTGAGTATACGCGTACTTATTGCACACTGCACATTTCTGCACGAATGCACCAATGTCGGCGTTAATGCCGGGCCAAAATACAAGTCGCCTTGCCCTTTCCTTGCATTTGTTGATGCCCATGTGTCCTTGGTGAATTCTTTCTAAAGTGTCTTTCCTCAAACTGTTCGGAATCACTACTTTACATCCTTTCAAGAGGACACCTTTCACCTGCGTCAGCTCTGTAGAGAATGGCTTCAGCTGTCCCTCTATGCGTAACCCGTGTTCTAAACTGTGCAGCACAGCTTGAAGATACGAGTCCCGACTCGTTTCTGCTGCTAGTTAATTGTTTTCACGTGTCATCACTGACAAGAGATGAAACGACACTTACGGAGTGCACTTCCACATCATCGCTCCCGACATCACTGGCATAACTTGAGGTGGGCGCCCGCGACAGCATGTCGGCCAGTAGAAGCTGCTTTCCTGGAACGAATCGCATTTCTGTGTCATAGCGCATCAATCGCAGGAAGAATCGTTGTAGGTGGGGCAGCATATCACCAATGGGTTTTTGGGCGACAGCGAGCAAAGGGTGATGGTCGGTCTCTAAGATAACGTTTCGGCCATACACGAAGTGGTGAAAGCGTTCGCAGCCGTAAACACAAGCCATCGCTTCCTTCTCAATTTGCGAATAACGCTGTTCTGCTTGAGTTAGCACGTGGGAGGCATAGGCGACCGGCTTCCATACGTCATTGTTGCAGTGAAGTAGCGCCGCTCCGATACCGTTCTGCGATGCATCGCATGATACTTTCGTGGCTTTCGTGGCGTCGAACACTGAAAGCACGGGCTGCCTGCTGAGGTCAGCGCAAAGTTGCTCCCACTCGAGCGCGTGTTTGGCACTCCATTCAAACATTGTATCTCGCTTCAGCAGGCTTCGCAAGAGGCTAGTCCTTTCGGCTAGTGATGGGAGGTATTTGCAGAAATAATTGGCGACTCCTAGCATTCTTTAGACGGCTGATTTGTCCTCCGGCGCTGGCGTCTGGAGCATACATTTTATCAAGGAGGGGCTCGGCCTGATGCCATTCTTGCTGATGACGTCACCGAGATACTCTATCTCCTGTACGCCGATTGTGCATTTGGCCGGGTTAAACGCTAAGCCAGCTTGTTGGGCTGCTTGTAGCGCCGACCTCAGGCGCGCGTCATGCTCTTGCCGAGTTGTGCCCCAGATAAGGACATCAACGTACACCCTGACACCAGGAAGGCCATCCCAAATTTCTGTTAAGGTTTTCTGAAAAACCGCAGATGCCGATGATATACCAAACGGGAATCGCAAAAAACGGTACCGGCCGAAGGGCGTGGAGAACGTGAAAATTTTAGAAGTTTCTTCATCGAGCGGTATTTTATGGAACCCTCAATTTGTATCGAGTCGAAAGAACAGCGTCGCGCCAGACAACTCGGCTTCTATATCCTCTCGTCTAGGCATCTCGTAGTGTTCTCGTTTCAGGCATTGATTTATTTTTCTAGGATCTATGCAAATGCGCAGCTTCCCGTCTTTTTTTTTTGGGCAAATACAAGTGGACTCACCCAGTCCGTTGGTTCGTCGACTTTTGTGACGATGTGGCCCCGTTCCATGCGCTCGGGTTCTTCTTTGAGGGGCTTCTGGAGAGTCAGGGGTACGCGCCGAGTTGGTTGGACCACCGGCACCGTTCCCTTGTTGAGGACCATCTTGTAGACGCGTTTGACACAGCCCGTACCGGTGAACAAGTGGCGAAATTGATCGACGATTTCTTCAGAGCTTGTACGAGACACGGCGTGTACGTGCGGGATCAATCCAAGTTGCTCGCTCACCCTCAAGCCTAAGATGGCCTGACCCTTGTGTACCACGAAGTCGAGTGCAGCGGTGTGGTCATCCAGCGTCACTTCCAGTCGCGTCATCCCTGCATGTTTGATTACACCGCCGCCGTATGAGCGAAGCACGCCACAGCTGGGCTTCAGTGCTGGCCTCGGATGCATCCTGCGGAACACCCCGAAGGGCAGTAAATTCGCCTGTGGTCCTGTGTCAATCTTCAGCGTGACTTTGATGCTTTGAACTTGCGCCTGAACGACCCAATCACATTGACTTGTCACTCTTCTTACAGACACGTCGAGCACTTCAAAGTCGTCTTCATGACTTCCCACCTCGTCAACTTGCGATGTGTTTCTGCAACATACGGCGAAGTGGTTTTTTCGTTGGCATCTTCGGCATGTCCGTCCGTATGCAGGGCAGTTTTCTACAGCATGCGTGCGTGCGCACTTCGGGCATTTGCGGTTGCCTTGTCGATTTTCACCTTGGCTCTGCTTCGAATTGCGCACAGCATTCACTTGCTTTTGCTGGCTGTCCCACACGCCTCGGTGAGCCGCTGTTGCCTCGGCTGCCTTGCAAACTTGCTTTGCCTTATCTAAGGTCAAATTGTTGTCACTGAGAAGCTTTTCCCGGGTTTTATCATCGCCTATTCCAAAAACGAGCTGATCCAGGATCATGGGATCTGTTAGTGCGCCAAAGTTGCACTCACGAGCCTGTTTTTTCAAGTCTCGCAGGAAGTGTTCCAGATGCTCACCTGGGGCTTGACTCATGTTCAGAAAGACGTACCCAGACGTATCTATTGTCGCTCGTGTACTTCGCTGTACTGGGTGGCGCAGTATTGCTCGAACTTCGCCACAACTGTTGCGTAGTCTTCTCTGCTCTCGCTGTCGGCGAACGTGAAGGTGTTGAAAACTTCGAGCGCTTCTTCACCGGCGATACTCAGCAGTAAAGCTACCTTCGTCTTCGCCGATCGAGGTTTTTCCGGTGGGTCGGATGCGGTGACGAAAAGTTCAAACCTTTGGATGAACAGCTTCCAGTTCTTGCCTGCGTCTCCTGACATGCGCAGCGGGTCCGGTGGCTTGAGGAAGTCCACAGCTGTTCCCGTCGTCGCTGTCCTCCAGTGAAGTCGTGAGTTTGACTAGCCACTTCTGACACCATGTATCGTTAGCGCGATTGAGCAAGGCATGACGAAGGGGTGCGATGGGAAGAAAAGCCACTATCTTTATTGTAGCAGTGCTTATATACCGAGCGAGACAAGAAAGGGTGCGTACCCTCACCGCACTATCGTATCAACGGGGGCGGGTTTGACACGAGGCACATGCTGCGCGAGATATGATACACCCAGCAGGAATTGAACCCAAGCATTCTGCGCGGCAATCAAGCATATTCTACAACAAAGCCACGCCAGATCTCGGACCTACTTTTTAAATAGCTTAATACCTTAACATGGTCATGAAACGTTAATAGTGGTTGTAGTGGTGGCAATCCAGCTTTATAAACATCATATATGTACTCCTATGATGCAGCCGTGACGTCGGGTTAACGTCAATTGTTGCTAGGTGCCATGCGCTGAAGTTGATTTATGCAGCAGTGTCCAGGGCTACCAGCCTCAATATCACCAGCACTTCATACCAGCTTATTAATTCTGGTGTTCCTATTGCTCAAGTTCATGTTTGCATCATTGCACAAGTGCAAACAACTGGTTATATAAACACTTGAAACTCTTCAATGTATGTCTGTGTGTGGAACATTTGGACGTATATTTGGCGTAATTTCAAGACCTGACGCTATAAAAAATTACAACATGGTCACGCTAAGCATGCCTCTGCATGCTTCTCATAACGTCGATTCCTAAGCTGCGTGGAATATGCTGAATTTTTCAGAAATATCCTTGGTCAAGACGTACTTTCGGCACGAATCTTTACATAGGTATGTGTCAGTTTTTTACAAGAAGATGTAACTCTTAGAAATGCCGATTACCATATTTTGAATCGTATAGTCAGCGTACTTAGCATTTCAAGCAGTACTCTCTTTTATATTCATACAAAGCACAGCTGTAGTGTATGGCTCATAGTCGAAGAAAATGCTGACAAAGCACAACTTGCACTTCTGCAGTTAACACAACATAACTTAAGGGCCCACTGAACGCTTGTGTTATGCATGGTGTACTACTAAGTTATTACTGTTACTTCGTGCGATCAGGCTGACATATTATGATCTGTGCATGATCCAGCTCCTCATCCGCACGATAGTGATTTGCATCGCAAAGCCGTTTTCTGGTACGACAGGCTTGAAAATTTTGGGACTGGATGTGACAACGAGCAAGTACGCTAAATCTGAGTGCACCATAAATTCAGTAGATCTCTGTATAGGAGCGAAAATTTAGCCAGGTAATGGTAAAAAAGTGACGCATAGGAAAAAAAACGAGGAGCCCTAAAAATTGGGGGCGAGAGAAGTTCGGTGTGCATGTGCCTCCTTCTTTCTCTCTTTTCTTGTCTCTTTCTCTTTGAGAACTCACCTTTTTTTTCTTGCTCTGTTTTATCTTTCCTCTTTGTTTTCTTTTCTGCCTTGCGATGCATCACTTTCTACATTCTTCCATTTCAAGGTGAAAATACTCCACGGTTTCAGTTTACTTTAACTGAAACCCTGGCTGTATACAGCTGGGACTAAGTAGAAGCCAATGGGTTAGCAACATGTTCCAGTTGGTCACAGCATGAACCACTCGAGACTGAAAATGAAACCAGCTGGCCTGGAAATGGAATCAGCTGGAATCTTTTATTACAATGAAACCAGTTGGTGTGAATTATTATTATTATTATTATTATTATTATTATTATTATTATTATTATTATTATTATTATTATTATTATTATTATTATTATTATTATTATCATCATTTTCCTTATGGCCATTCTCTTCATCCCAGAATACTTGTAGTGCAAGGCAAATAAGTGATAAGGGCTCACTGCCTTCATGATGGTTTTTTTTGTACATTTTTACTCGAAAGAGTAGATCAGAGTCAACATTATTTCTAGAGACCTATTCGTGATGACGTGACGTGGATATATCTCAAGCTATCGCGCGTACAAGTATGATAAACAAACTAACCCACCAACGCACTTCAGCTCACACGCTTTGCGTCCAGTACGTAGTTCGATGTATATCATTCGTGATGGCATTCAGTACCGCTTCTCATCTGACGATCTAAGCCTTGCAGTATCTATTGTCATGTGTGTTTATGACGGCATGCCGTTCGGTCACCAGCTGTTTATAGAAGAAACTTTCAAATCGAGTTGACTTGTGCCCGGAAAACCAAGTTCACTCGATCACACTCACACTCGCAGTAGTTCATGGCCATCAATAATCTAACAGTCAGTGGAACGATCTCTAGTACGTGTCGTACACGCAAATAGTCTAAAACAACCTAGAAGTTTCTCAAACATTCTGGCGCGGCCTGCGCCGATCAATTTTTCATGGCACCAACACAATCATATAAAAAAGAAATGAGCGAGTGTGGAATATTACCGCTATCTCTTTCAACGACTCACTCACAACTTTTCTACAACCGCCGGAAAAATCAATCATAAAAATTAAGTCATACAATAAACTCGTCTGTTATAATTAATATGTCAGCTGTGATAGTCATGTTGGTTTCACAACATCATGCTGGTAATTATCCCCTGTACCTATTCCTTGCACAACTTTTTTCATTTGCAGTACAAGAATCTCTTGCATATATGTTCGGGTGCAAAGTGTATCTTTTGGAACTTAAGATGAACTGAGCAGTTTATGTGCCTTCAATTAATATGAAAAACTTGGTTCCGTGATTCATTAACTGCAATAATTTTTGTTGTGCAGTGACGATTCATGTATGTGCAATAAACATTATAAGGAATATGTGACCATGGGTACTTGAAGTCATCTGCAGTACTAACTGAACAGTACTAACTGAACAGTACTAACTTTGCAGTTCTTTGCAAATCTGATTCTTTTAGAAAGCTATATTCAAAGTTTTTCGCCAATTAAATACCTATAGCATTTGAAAGAAATTCCCTTTCTGTCCAGCTTTAGAAGTGCTGGCATATGCTTTTATATATTTTTAGCAAAAATGACATACTTATTATATACCAGATGTAATTGGCTCTGAAAGGAATTACTTACACAGTTTTTGTGAAGCACTTGTTTGGAATGTGCTTGGTGGCACATGCACATGTGTATGCAAGTGTAGTATTGTATACTACCTTTCTTAGGAAGGAATAACAGCGCTGTCAATAAAATAAAGAGAAGTCAATGGGCACACATGCTGTGTCTGTAATTTTCAAATCACCTTTTCTTTATATAGTGCTGATCAATTAATGTCATCCTCATAAATTCATGGTTAAATCATGTCTGTGCAAATGCAGCCTAATCATTGAGAAAAGTCTGATCAATGTGACCCAGCAAACATTGCCCTAACCTGACATATTTGGCTCTATTATGAGTAATAAAATTGCTTGGCATAGACACATGCTAAAAATTGACTGGTATATAAATCCTGATAAAAGGAAATAACTACATTGAGGACAGCATAGGTCCAACATTGCTTGTAACCTTGGTCTCAGGTTTTATATTTTTCCCTGTTGAAACAATCTCATATACTCTGTTAATTCTTTCATCAAAATAGCCCAATCGGTAATTAGTCACCATATCATACTCGTTCCTGGGACGTACTTATACTGTATAGAAGAAAGTGTTTTTCTTTGCTGTGTTTCATTCATGGCTACAGCAGTACAGGGACAATGCATAAACCCCTGGCATCAACAAACCCATAGGGGAAACCAGGTTATGAATATCGCTTTATTTTAAATGAACAAGATTGTGATATTCTATTACATACGAGTGCTAGTTCTTTGGAATCCATTGTCCTTTCTTCTTCAGCTTTAGAATTGCTGGCATGCTTTTAACTTCCTGCAAGAGTGGTATAATCATTTTCTGTTTTTTTTTTCGTTATAGAACCTATCCATACCAGAGTGAAGCTTCTGCTCCTATACTAAGCTCTTAAATGAATAACTCCTTCATTTATTGTGTGGAGCTCTTTTTCACAATGTGCTTAGTAGCACACACTGAAGGTGTACTACTGAATACATCTATTTTAGGGGAGAATCATGCCCCACTGTAGATGAATTAGAGATAAGGCAACAGACACAACATGGGTCTGCCATTTTTACCTTATCCTTTAATTATGGCGCTGTCTGATTTCTTTCTCATAAAGAAACTGCATGGCATAATTCAGTCTTGGCAAATGCAGCACAGTCCCATTTTAAGCAGGCTACTGTACAAAATTTTTGTTGAACAGGCATGGCTGCAAAAAAAAAAAAAGAAAAACTTTACTGAAGCTGAAGACGCAGGATGTTTTTGCCCCATTGTGTATCAGAAGATGCTCAGCATAGACACATAATAAAAATTACTGGAGAAATTAGTCATACCAATAGAAAATAATTACACTCAGCAGGGCATTAATGCAGTATTGTGCAATACCTTGGAAATGGCTTTAATTTGTTTCTTTGTTGATGCAACCACATAATGCTGTAGAACGCGAAAAAAGCTCTGCTAGCAATTTTTCACCTGCCATAATACCTATAGGGCTTGCTTCATCGTACATTTACCATGCAGCAGAAAGTTTGTTTTTATTTGCTGCATTGCATAAAACATGGCTAGAACTGTACATGGACTGCGCTTGCGTGTGTGGCATCAACAAACCCACACAGGAAACAGAGTTAGAAATATCATTTTATTTTAAGGCACATAAAAATGTTTCATTCTACTTTGATGCTGACAGGTAAGAGATTGAGGAAACTAACTTTTTTATACATACCGTGAACAAATTCCAAATTCTTCATTGTTACAAACTCGTTCAGCAAAAAGGCAAAAGCCAGTGATTTGTGCAACATGGTAGTGATATGAAATGTTACATTGATTACGGGCTCGTGACAAGCTGCTTCATAGATGTTTTCAAGGAACACATGCTTTCTTAGCCCCTTTGCCATAGCAAGCATGCAAGGCACCCAACATGAGAGGCTTTAAATGTACGAGTGTTTTTTGAGCGCATTGGAGACCAGAAAAGATAATAAATATATCTAAGATAAAATACAGTGTACAGCATGATATAAATGACAATGCACATTTTCCTGCTCCCTGTAACAAGGTGAAGCATTATAAAAATAAGGCACATCTTTCCTTTAAAAAGTTGAATACATGTCGTAATCAAGCTTTCAGAATTGACACGTTGTAAGGCACTGATTTCATATGAAAGCAAATAGTGTGTACCGGAGCAAAGTGGCACCAGCTATGTGCCAGCGTGAAAGAAAGAATTATTCTTCAAGAAGAATAAGAAAGAACATTCAATCAAGAATTATTCTTAGACGGTGCTCCCATTGAAATTTTAAGGAAATAAAAAGTATTAGGCGTTACGTTTTCAGAACACACGAATTGGACCGATCACATTGAACTAATATCAAGATCGTTGTCATCTGCCGCTGGTGTGCTGTCTCGCTGTCGGCATTTTTTTCCTGAGAAGGTGAAGTTGCAAATATATTACGCCTTGTTTGAATCGCATCTTCACTATTGTGCGCTTGTATGGTCCACCACCACAAAAGATAATATTCGTACACTTCTTCAACTTCAAAAACGCGCGCTTCGACAAATAGGCAATGTACCCCATTTTCATCCTAGCGCTCAACTTTTTCAAAAACATAATATAGTACGTGCAACAAATCTTTACGAATACCGACTTTTATATTCATTTTGTTTCGGCTCCGACAATATCAAATCCTTCCTAAAACAAACGTCACGACTCGAATACAAAAAAAGTGACTCGCGCACTCGTGGCCAAGACAGGTGGTTAGTGCCATTCAGACGCACAAATTATCTTATGCAGTCACTACGACATAGCCTACCTTCGTTGTTAAATAAAGTGCAAGGGGAAACCTTCAATCCGAATACTTTGACTCGCACACAAATTAGACAATACTTTTTTAAATCGGAATAAACATATAAAAGACATCGTTATTACATTTTCGCATTTTCTGTTATATTATCTACTTCGTGCTCAGTGTTTCAATATACAAAGTATCATCATATTGTGCATCAGTCATATTTATAGCAGTGCTTTTCTTAGTGTTGGAAATACTATTGTTTCTTATGTACCACGATGTACTGTCGAATCTATTCTCACAAATGTATTACATTTCTATGTTATTTTTAAGTACCATGTGTTCGTGGGAAATCAATAGTGTTATTTAACATGTTGCAAGTTCCTAGTTTCAATTAAAATGGTGTATTATATTTGTATATATGCTAAACATCTGTATTTATGTTGGTTTTAGTGTTACTGCTGCCATGTGAGGGCCTTCAGGCACATTCAAGTTGTACTATGCAGCTTTTCGCCTGAAGGACACCCAACAATTTCGTTGGAAAATAAAAGCATTTCTGATTCTGAAGACGACGTTCGTGCGACTCGTGCTTGCTGGGTTTCTGCCTGAACCAGCTCGTTGTGGCTATTGCTCCGTGAATATTAATAGCAACTGTTTGCAGGTATACTTGCTTGTTGCATTGTAACAAGTTATACAGATGTCACTGTCGTGGCCGGGATCAAACTCCCGAACTTCGGGTCGGCAGGTGAGCACCTTAGCCCCTGACCCATTATGGTGGACACATTTTTAAGCAGTCGTACGACTCAGGGGTAGAAAAATTGGCTGCTTCACAGAATGCCTGGGTTCACTTTTGGCTTTAATAGTGATTTTTATTCTTCATGGTCTATGAATATTTTACTCACCGGAATTTTCACTGAAACGGGCAGAGGATTTTATTTGGTAAGATTTCCAATGTCTGTTTTAGCCATACTTGAGAAGGCAAAGCCTTACTGTGGGCTCATAAGCTGTGGGACATGCCCGCGTTTCATGGGTATGCACCCGATGTGTATGGGAAAAGGTTTCATGACTTACACGACAGGTATTTCATGTCACTCACGTCCCGACACGTTAGTCACGTTTGTCATACACTCATACTCTTATATGCCAGTTTGGTACGTACTAGTAAAGGAGGTGATCACGCGAGCACCCAGACGTAGTCAGCTAGCTAGATGCATAGATCAAAACGGTGAAGATACCTTTATTTAGCTAAAAAATGCTTTGATACTCGGATGATGCACACGCATATCAAGACCAAATATGAAGATCATTTGGAACATAGTAAAAGATTGCACATGTGGCAACCTTTTTCATATTTTAAGAGTGGAGCTGTTTAGGCAGAACATTGGTTTGCGATGGGAGAACAGAAATAACTGTCATCATAAATGGGCACATGCTCTGCTTGGCCTCTTGTTCATCTTTGTCCTACTGTGCTTCGCTCCCAGTACAGATGTTCCGATACGTCTGGCATGGGATGCATTAAAACTGATGAACTAGAGATGAGTGCAAAGAGAACAAGATGTTGACAAAAAAATTCTCAATGAGATGGCATTCGAATCTATCTACTGACAATCCAAAAACAACCACTTGGCTATACAAGCACACTAGCAGAATTGATCATAGCTTTTTATAGTGTAGTGTGCAAGGGGGTTTGAAAGATAAGCCAGAATGAGGAAAAGGAAAAAAATGTGGGGAGAAAGCAAGAGGTCGCGCAGAAAGAATGACGAAGAAACAGAATCAAAGAGTGAGAGAAAGGTAGAAAAAGAGAAATAGAATGTGATCTAAAATAGATAATAAAATAAATTGTAAAAAAAAGACAGGAATAACCGATAAAAAGAAAAAGAGAAAGAAAAAACTAATAACATGAAAACGAGGAGGGTTGTTCAGTATTGCCGCGAGGAGTCGCCGTAGCGTCTGGCGCTACGGCGACTGTATCTCGGATGGTGAACGCGCCTTGCGTTCCAGTGGGTCATTCTGTTCCCCGACGGCCGTCGAACATGCTGTTCGCCACCCGCTAAGCCGGCGCGTCTGTTTTCCTTTAGTGGGCGCAAGTCCGCCAAATAAACGGATCTCCTTCTATTTCTACTAATCTCCCGGTCTCCTGTCTTCGGGCTACCCTCACTCTTACGTGACATCTGGTGGAGGTGCTGGGTATGCACAAAAACGACCTTAAAACAGCCACTGCAGAGAACGAGGACGCTGAAGACACAGATACTCGAAGCAGTCGCCGCCTCCGAAACCTGCCACCTGAGCTGGGACCGCTACCGGACCCCACGCGACCACGAAAGGACGCTTCCACAGCCACCATGAGCTCCCCGCAATCACCTACCCATGTCATGCTGCAGCAGCCGCGGGTGCCCCCAACTTTCCATGGTTTTGCCGCTGAAGACCCAGAAGAATGGCTCGACCAATTCGAGCGCGTGGCTACCATAAACAGGTGGGATGAAGAAATTAAGCTGCGATACGTTTACTTCTCCCTAGACGGCCCCGCCAAAACATGGTATGAAAACCATGAGACCACACTGACCACCTGGGAATCTCTGAAGAATGAGTTGCTCAGGACCTTCACCAGCATCATGCGAAAAGAAAGGGACCAGCTGCTGCTAGAATCGAGGACCCAACAGCCCAATGGGACCCTAAACGTGTACGTCGAAGAAATGAAACGTCTTTTTAGGCGAGCGGACCAAGACATGACCGAAGACAAAAAGGTCGGATACCTAATGCGAGGGGTGAAGGAGTCGCTTTTCGCCGGTATTATGAGGAACCCTCCTAAAACAGTCACCGAATTTACTGAAGAAGCGCACACCATAGAAAGGACCCTGGACGCTCGGACTCGGCAATACAACCGCCCGTTTCAGCTAAGCTCGCTCTACTCGGAACCGATTCGAGGTGGGCTAACCACCAACGATCTGCGGGAAGCTATTCGAGAAGTGGTTAAAGAACTACGCCGATTGCTACCTCCTACCCCCCAGCCCCCCCAAGGAGCATCTCCCTTGGACATAGTGCGTGATGAAGTCCAGCAGGCGCTTGGCTCTTCATCAGCGACGACTCAAACAGAGGCCGAAGCAATGGCTTACGCCGCTACAGTGAACACTAGGCCACCCCGACGAAACGAGCCCAGCCCTCGACGGTACGCTGCAGCCCCAAGTAGCCGTCCACCCTTACCCGCCCACCCTACATATGAGAGACGCCCGAGCCAAAGAAAATGCGACATTTGGAGAACTCCCGACGACCGTCCCCTATGCTTTCACTGCGGTGAGGCCGGCCACATTCTTCGACACTGCCCCTACAGGCGGATGGGACTGCATGGCTTCTCATCTCAGGCACCACGGCCACGCCCTGGACAACGACCTCCGGCAATCGAAGACTACTTGCGCCATACAAAGTACTTGTCCAGCCGTTCTCCATCACCGCCATCCCCACGCTTCACGTCACCAAACCGCAGCAACAATGAACGAAGAAGGTCCCCAAGCCCCCGTAGGGGAAACTAAAACCAGCAACCTTTGGAGGTTAGGTTGCTTCACGAGGAAAAGCCGAAGACCCTCCACCGACGACCATATATGACGACAGCACATCATCTACGACGACGACAACGCACAACAACCCAAGCCGCGAGACGAAGCAAAACGAAGCAACAAGATGAAGCCGTGACCTGAACCCAAAACCAACGCATAACTCCAGCCCACATGCCACCGATTTTAAAGTATCTATCAACGGCCACCCGGTAATAGCCTTGATTGACACAGGAGCTGACTACTCGGTCATCAGCGGGCCATTGACAGCACAACTGAAGAAGGTTAAGACGGCTTGGGACGGCCCGCAGATCCGCACAGCGGGAGGCCACCTCCTCACCCCATCGGGGCGAAGGGTGACATTCGATGGTCACACATACCTTGCCACTTTCTTGGTGCTCCCACAGTGCTCCCGTGACGTCATTCTCGGCATGGACTTCTTGACTCAACATCACGCAGTTATTGACCTGGCGTCCAGATCTATCAAACTATCCTCAGATGAAGCCATACATTCATACTCGGCACCACATAATCGCGCAGCCCTCCGTGTGCTCGAGAATGACGTGAGCGTCCCACCCCGATCAACGACCCTAATCTCCGTAACCACTGGCACTGCCGAAAATGCTCATGGCGTCGTCGAAGGTAACATACAGCTTTTGCTTGGCCGTGATATCGCAATCGCAAGAGGCATTGCGGACTTCCGGAATGGACAGGGCCCAGTGCTGCTAACAAATTTCAGCCAAGAACACCGTCACCTGGCCAAAGGCACGGCCATTGCCTTTCTCGATGAAATCGCGGAAGTCAGTGACGCCCTCGCCCTTTCAAATCCAGCGACCATCACCCCTCAGACCCACAACTCGCAGCTGTCATTCGACATTAACCCTTGCTTGCCTCAATGCAAGTAGCAACTGCTCCAGAACCTCCTTCGACGTTATGACGACTGTTTCGCCACTTCTTCACAGGTCCGACACACTTCTCTGGCAAAGCATCGAATCATAACACAAGAAGACATCCGCCCTCTCCATCAAAGCCCTTATCGTGTGTTGGCACGTGAACGTCAAGCCATCCGAGAGCAAGTTGAGGAAATGTTACACAACGATGTAATTCAGCCATCGAAAAGCCCATGGGTGGCACCAGTCGTCCTTGTCAAAAAGAAAGACGGAAGTCTCCGGTTTTGCGTCGATTACCGACGGTTGAATAGTGTAACCAAGAAGGACGTGTACCCTTTACCAAGGATCGACGATACCCTAGATCGTCTTAGTGATGCAATGTACTTCTCGTCCATTGATCTGAAGAAAGGGTATTGGCAAATTCAGGTTGATGAAAGAGACCGAGAAAAGACCGCCTTCATCACGCCGGATGGACTGTATGAGTTCAAAGTGATGCCATTTGGACTTTGTTCCGCTCCAGCAACCTTCCAGCGTCTAATGGACACAGTACTGGCAGGCCTCAAGTGGCAAATATGTCTCGTATACCTGGACGATGTGGTCGTTTTCGCCTCCAACTTTAGCGACCACCTGATAAGGCTCCAGACGGTACTAAACGCAATTAAGTCATCAGGGCTGACACTGAAACAAGAAAAATGCCATTTGGCCTATGAAAAACTACAGTTCCTTGGCCATGTTATAAGCAAAGATGGCGTAAGACCAGATCCCGAGAAGACAGCCGCTATCGCACAGTTTCCTCAGCCGCAAGATAAGAGAGCAGTGCGCCGATTCTTAGGACCGTGCGCCTATTACCAGCGCTTCGTCAAGAACTTCTCACACATTGCTGACCCTTTGACGCAGCTCACCAAGTCGGACGCCCCTTTCGAATGGAAAGCTGAGCAACGTGAGGCATTCAAAGAACTTCAACAACGTTTACAGTCGCCGCCTGTGCTGGGTCACTTTGATGAAAATGCCGAAACTGAGATACATACAGACGCCAGCAGCGTCGGCTTAGGTGCCGTTCTCGTTCAGAAGCACAAGGGCTGCGAGCGCGTCATCGCGTATGCAAGCCGCTCACTGTCGAAAGCGGAAGTGAACTATTCCACGTCTGAGAAGGAGTGTCTTGCGATAGTATGGGCCACCTCAAAATTCCGCCCATACTTGTATGGCAGACCCTTCAAGGTCGTAACGGACTATCATGCGTTGTGCTGGTTGGCCAGTTTGAAATACCCTTCTGGCCGCCTCGCTCGATGGAGCCTACGGCTTCAGGAGTTTGACGTGAAGGTAGTCTACACATCTGGTCGTAAGCACTCCGACGCAGACTGCCTCTCAAGAGCCCCTGTCGGCGCACCACCAAGCCATGAAGACGACGATGCCTTTCTTGGGCCTATCAGCAGCAGCACCTTTGCATTACAGCAGCGCTCAGACCCGATCCTACAACAGTTGATCAACTACATCGAAGGAAAGGCCTTCATACCGCCTGCACTGTTCAAGCGTGGGATATCCTCCTTCTGTGTGCAAAACGGGGTGGTAGTTAAAAAGAACTCCGCACCGAATAAGGCAGCTTACCTTCTTGTCGTTCCAAGCAGCCTCAGAGAAGAAACTTTACAAGCGTTACATGACGAACCTACTGCAGGCCACCTCGGTTTTACAAGCACACTCCACAGAATTCAAGAACGATACTACTGGCCCCGCCTCTCCTCAGATGTTGCGCGGTACGTCAAGAGTTGCCGTGAATGTCAGCGCCGGAAGAGACCTCCAACAAAACCAGCTGGATTTCTCAAGCCAATTGAACCCCCGTTGAGACCATTCCAACAGATTGGTATGGACCTGCTTGGACCTTTCCCCACGTCAACATCCGGTAACAAGTGGATCATAGTGGCCACTGATTACCTTACCCGATACGCTGAAGCTAAGGCCCTTCCGAACGGCACAGCCGTAGAAGTTGCCAAATTTTTTGTCGAATCAATTCTCCTCCGTCATGGCGTACCTGAGGTACTAATAACAGACAGGGGAACGGCGTTTACGGCTGATCTTACTCAGACAATCTCACATTACAGTCATACAGATCACCGAAGAACAACTGCGTACCATCCGCAGACAAATGGTCTCACGGAACGCTTGAACAAGACCATTGCCGATATGCTCGCTATGTACGTGGACACAGAACACAAGACTTGGGACTTAGTTCTGCCTTACGTGGTCTTCGCCTACAACACCGCGGTGCAGGAGACCACTAAAATGACACCATTTAATCTTGTCCATGGGAGGGATGCCGTTACTACCCTGGACGCCATGCTGCCTAATGTCACCGATGAAAACAACGTAGACGTGGCCGCCTACCTTCAGCGCGCAGAAGAAGCCCGGCAGCTTGCTCGTCTGCGCATAAAAGACCAACAGCGAAACGATGCAAGATGCTACAACCTGCGGAGACGCGATTTAACATACAGGCCAGGTGACAAAGTCTGGGTTTGGACGCCCGTTCGCTGCCGAGGATTAAGCGAAAAACTCATGCGCCGTTATTTCGGCCCATACAAAGTCATCCGTCAAGTGGGTGAAGTGGACTATGAAGTGGTCCCTGATGGGGCTAGCTCATCCCAACGACGCCGCGCACGACAAGAAGTGGTACACGTCGCCCGTCTGAAGCCCTATCATGCGCGCTAAAGGAGGCTCCCTGTTTGCATCTCTTGTTTTGTTTATGTGTGCGTAATTCGTGCTTAGTTGCCATTTACTTTCGCACAGGCTGTCCTTTTGTTTTGGTTTTATTTTAAACAAAGCATCGGGTCGATGCTTACGTTGAGAAGTGGAGCAATGCCGCGAGGAGTCGCCGTAGCGCCAGACGCTACGGCGACTGTATCTCGGATGGTGAACGCGCCTTGCGTTCCAGTGGGTCATTCTGTTCCCCGACGGCTGTCGAACGCGCTGTTCGCCACCCGCTAAGCCGGCGCGTCTGTTTTCCTTTAGTGGGCGCAAGTCCGCCAAATAAACGGATCTTCTTCTATTTCTACTAACCTCCCGGTCTCCTGTCTTCGGGCTACCCTCACTCTTACGTGACAGTATCACTTCTTTGAGGCTTGGCACCACTATTGCAAACTTGTGTCAAATTTTTTTTGTGACATTGTTATCACGTGAGAACAACACTCGGCACTGGTTGCAGATTAAATCAGAGGCCTGCAACAAGTGTCCCGCCGACGTTTCTTGAGTGACCAAGGCTGCACAAAACACTCTGAAGCCGATACTTTTATCCTAATTAAAAAATCAGTTTTCTAGACTGATGAGGCCCTACAAAAAACCATGAGATTCGTCTCGGCAGAAGAATTAATACGGACATTTTTTCTTTTGTCACTGCTCAATTTCACTGCACACTAGCAGAATTGATCATAGCTTTTTATAGTGTAGTGTGCAAGGGGGTTTGAAAGATAAGCGAAAGTGAGGAACAGGAAAAAATGTGGGGAGAGAGCAAGAGGCGGCGCAGAAAGAATGACGAAGAAACACAATCAAACATTGAGGGAGAAAAGTAGAAAAAGAGAAATAGAATGTGGTTTAAAATAGATATTAAAATAAATTGTAAAAAAGAAGACAGGAATAACCAATAAAAAGAAAAAGAGGAAGAAAAAACTAATAACACGAAAACGAGGAGGGTTGTTCAGTATCACTTCTTTGAGGCTTGGCACCACTATTGCAAACTTGTGTCAAATTTTTTTGTGACATTGTTATCACGTGAGAACAACACTCGGCACTGGTTGCAGGCCTGAAACAAGTGTCCCGCCGACCTTTCTTGAGTGACCAAGCCTGCACAAAACACTCTGAAGCCGATACTTTTATCCTAATTAAAAAGTAAGTTTCCTAGACTGATGAGGCTCTACAATAAAACCATGAGAATCGTCTCTGCAGAAGAATTAACACGCACATTTCTTCTTTTGTCGCTGCTAAATTTCGCAAGGCATCAAGTGAGCATGTTCAAAACTTCAGCAGCTGTTTTGTAGTTTACAAGAAAGAAAGTTGTGTCACTTTGCTGAATGACACTCGCACTTATTCCTTGCCTCTTGCCCTTGATAACGTGTTCAGGTAAATCACACAGATGGAACTGGTCTCAAGCTTTTGTTCCACAAGCACCCCGTGCAGCCAGAAAATAATGGAGTAAATCTTTTTTATTTCGTAATGAGCCTTCCTATTTTAGCCATTCTGAATGTCGGTATTGTCATCTCTCTCGAATTTTGATGACAAATCTCTCTTTGAAAAAGTCCCTTATATAACATGCAGTAAAAAGGCCTTTTAAATTACATTACTTGACCTTTTTCATCCCCTCTTCCCCTTCAAATTTCTGCACTGTGCTAGCCTTTCAGGACTAAACTTTGTGATTGTCGTCCACCAGATCAGGGGAGTTTGATACCTTGAGTTTCCTTCTAATGGTGTGCTTTCTTATAAGGACAGTTGCGAGAGGCAGTGGTGTCTATTTGTTCTTCTTGGGTCCTCATTTTTTCGCTGTGTCAATTTCAACATGTATAAAATGCATCTGCGCAGTGATTTGAATATAGTCAGCACAACAGCAGATAAAGCAACACCAGTGACACGAGGGCAAGCACAGGCTTCCAACCGAAATTTTATACAACATACAATATTGCCACCATTGATGAACGAGCCACTGTGGCTCATACCCGTTTGTGGGCTACGAAGAAGAAGAGAACGTTTTGGTTGCTCCGGTTCGGGTGAACTCCTGGCTGCAGATCTTGTTTTTTGCTCGCGACATTACTGGTGGAGGTGCGGGGTACGTGTACTTCGGCTGTGTCGGCCATCGTGGAGACAGCTACATCTCCCAGAGCAAGAAGCAGCCACCGCCTGCGTGGGTTACCCCCTGAATTGGAACCCTTGACATCGACACCCAGAAAGATGGCAACTTCGATGACAAGCCAGGCGGTCCAAACCAGCGATGCCCATGGTTCTCTTCTCGCCCATGTTTTTCATGCGCCACAGACACCAAAGCCGTTCCATGGAGATATCTTCGAGGATGTTGATGACTGGCTCGACCACTTTGATCGGGTTGCCTGTATCAACGAATGGGACGATGTTCGCAAGCTGCGCAGAGTTTACTTTTACTTGGAGGATTCTGCGAAGACATGGTACGAGAACCACGAGGGCTCCTTTGCAACCTGGCAAGAGTTTAGCCGTCAGCTCCGTGACGCCTTTCGGAACACCGAGAGGAAGGAAAGAGCCGAACAAGCCATATCCTGCAGAAACCAGCGGCCGAACGAACGAGTATCCATGTTTGTCGAGGACATGCTTCGGCTCTTCAAGTGCGCGGACCCCGCCATGCCCGAGGAAAAGAAGGTGAGGCATTTGATGCGTGGAGTAAAAGAAGAGCTTTTCGCTGGGCTCGTGCGCAATCCACCAACGACAGTCGCCCAGTTCATCAGTGAGGCGAACACAATGGAACGTACGCTGCAGCAGCGGTCATCACAATACGAACGCCAGATCCCGGCCACCGCATGCTCTATCGGCTCTGACAGCGAGAGACGGGCCCTAGCAGACTTCATTCGAAGTATTGTTCGGGACGGCAGTTTCGCTCCCTGGATTTCGTGCCGACCGGTTGTGCGCCCGCGCGCTCCGCGCGCTCGCGACCTTCGGCGTCATCGTAGCTCTGGCCGACTGGGCTGGCCCTACGTCACCTCCTGTCGCCGGCTGTCTTCGGTGACAGCGCAGCTCTGACCTACTGGACCTTCTCTTTGCCATCTACAGACGCCGACAACATCTCTCGCAAGTGTACCCCGTCCTCGGACTCCAGTGACCGTTCTTCCATCTTTCCTGTCTCTCCTATCCCCTCAGTTTGTTGTTGCTTCTTCTTCCTCTTTCCTATACCTTTACCTCTACCCTTTTATCCCTCCTTACCCCCATCCCTTTGTGAGCTCTGTGGCGGTGTCGCTCACTGAAGCAGACAATAACGGGGCTCACTTTTCTCTTCCTTTCTCTTAAGAACCACTCCGCTCCATTGTTCGGGACGAACTGCGACAGCTTCAGGCGGTGGGATCCCATGAACCCGCGTCTGCCCTCGCGGATGTAATCAGACAAGAAGTCCGGCAGGCCGTCACACCACTGACCCCAATCACACCACCGATTCCCGAGGCGCCAGTCCTGACATACGCAGCGGCATTGCAATCCCCTGCGCCACCGGCTACAGATCCTGCTATGCGGCCCAGGTACCAGGCTATGCAGTCATTCCACATCACTGCTTCGAGCCCGCCTCACGGCTCAAGGTTCCCGAGCACACCCACCTATCTGCAGTCTACCTCAAGACAAAGTGGTAGCAAGGCAAGCACGTGGCACACCTCGGATAACCGTCCGCTCTGCTATCACTGCGGCGAAGCGGGTCACGTATACAGGAACTGTCAATACCGGCAACTAGGTCTCCGCGGCTTCCATCCTGAAGCTCGATGCCCGTGCTACGGTGAGCGCCCCCGTGAAATCGAAGCCTATCTCACGGGCCAGCGAACACCTTCGACTGTTCAGCACCACCAGTCGAGATCACCGTCGCCTCGCCGGTCTACGTCACCCAGTTTGCCCACATCGTCTTCCGCTCCTTTCAGGAGCCGGTCACCAAGTCCCCGCAGGGGAAACTAGGAACGGCGACTTCTGGGGGTGAAGTCGCGGCCCGGCGAACTGTAAAAGACCCTCATTCGACGCAACGACCAGACAAGGACCATTCCGGTTCTGCAGTGTTCTCTGACAGCAGAAAGATCGTTTCTGCCGAAATCGCCGTCTTCGTCGACAATCATGTTGTCAACGCCCTCGTCGACACCGGGACCGACTATTCCGTAATGAGCGCCGCACTGGCATCAGAACTGAGGAAGGTTACCACACCATGGCAAGGACCGCAGTTGCGCACGGCAGGGGGCCATCTGGTGATGCCTACCAGTATGCACGGCACGCATTCGTATACGTACGTCGACATTTGCAGGCTCTTTCCACGTATTGCGCGTGTGCTCTCGGCCAGTCATTCTAGGAATGGACTTCCTTCGTGAATACGGCGCCGTCATCGACCTCCGTGAATTACTTGTGTCGTTCGAGGATCCTTTTTGCGCTGCAACTGACAGTACACAATTCCGGAAAAGAGCACTTCGTGTTACCGACGATTCTCTGACTCTCCCACCTCGAAGCAGCCTCTTTGTCGAAGTAGAATTGGGACAGGACATGTCTGACGCGGTAATTGCAGAGGCCAATTTGTCTCTCCTTATTTCACGACAAATCTGTGTTGCCCGAGGAATCATTCAGCCTAGCAATAGGCATGTTCACCTGCTGGTCACGAACTTCAGCGACGAATATCGCCACCTAACGAGACACACTGCCATTGCATATTGTGAAGAACTTGCCGATGCCGATGGTTCGCCCACGTTAGCTTTATTTTCATCGAATGGCCACCCTGACGAGGCGTTCACGAGCACTCTCGACGTAAACGAGAGACTACCTTCGTCTCAACGAGAAAGCCTTTTGCGTTTACTCGGCTCATTTCAAGACTGCTTTGCCACTACGTCAAGGGTTAAACAGACACCACTTGCTCAGCACCGTATCATCACGGAACCCACCGAGAGACTCATCCGACAACACGCCTATAGGGTGTCACAAAAAGAGCAAGACGCTATACGTGACCAAGTCCAGCAGATGCTTCAGGACGACGTCATCCAGCCATCAACCAGCCCCTGGGCTTCGCCAGTTGTGCTAGTAAAGAAGAAGGACGGTACGTTGCATTTTTGCGTTGATTACCGTAAACTGAACAAGGTCACCAAAAAGGACGTTTATCCTCTACCCCGGATAGATGACTCGTTGGACCGTATACGCAACGCTAAATATTTTTCTTCCATGGATTTACGTAGCGGCTACTGGCACATCGCAGTGGATGAGCGCGACCGCGAAAAGACGGCGTTTATTACTCCCGACGGCCTGTACGAGTTTAAAGTGTTGCGTTTCGGTCTATGCTCAGCGCCAGCTACTTTCCAAAGAATGATGGATACGGTTCTCACAGGGCTCAAATGGCAATCATGTCTTGTTTACCTTGATGACGTCGGGGTCTTTGCAGACACGTTTGAACAACACGTCCAACGCCTTCAGGCAGTACTTCAGGCAATCAGAACAGCGGGGCTTTCTCTCAAACCCGAGAAATGTCATTTTGGATATGATGAACTGAAATTCCTTGGTCACGTTGTGAGCCATGCCGGCATCCGCCCAGACCCGGAGAAAACCCGTGCTGTTGCCGCCTTTCCCGTGCCCACAAATAAGCGCGACCTACGCCGATTTCTGGGGCTCTGTGCGTATTACAGGTGCTTTGTCAAAAACTTTTCGAAGATTGCTGAACCCCTCAACAAGCTTACAAAAGACGGTGTCTCGTTTGTATGGGGTCCCGATCAGTGTCATGCGTTCGACACAATCCGAAACCTCCTCCAGGCTCCGCCTGTATTGGGTCATTTTGACGAAAGCGCTGACACGGAATTACACACTGACGCCAGCAACGTTGGACTAGGAGCGGTATTAGTTCAGTGGCATAATGGCGTAGAGCGCGTGATCGCTTATGCGAGCAGAACGTTATCTCCAGCGGAGAAAAACTATTCTGCAACCGAGAAGGAATGCCTCGCTGTTGTCTGGGCCATAACAAAGTTCCGCCCATACTTGTATGGCCGCCCATTTAGGGTAGTTAGTGACCTCCATTCCCTTTGTTGGCTCGCAAATCTCAAAGATCCCTCAGGTGTTCTAGCACGATGGAGCCTTCGGCTACAAGATTTCGATGTCACCATCGTCCACAAATCTGGGCGGAAACACACCGACGCCGACTGTCTCTCACGTGCACCGGTCGAAAATGCCAACACTGACCTTGAAGACGACGACACTTTTCTTTCTGTCGTATCAGCAACCCGCTTAGCTGAGCAACAGCGTCACGACTCGGAGCTCATTCCGCTCATTGACTACCTGGTAGGACGCAATTCCCACCCTCCTCGAAGCTTTGCACGCTCGCTATCCTCCTTTTGTTTCCGCGATGGAGTGCTTTACAAAAATAACTTTCATCCTACACAAGCTATGTATCTGCTTGTTGCGCCAACTACGCTTCGTGGTGACATTTTACGTGCGTGTCATGATGAGCCATCGTCCGGACACCTCGGCTATACGCGCACGCTGCAACGGATTCAACGCTCCTACTACTGGCCACGTCTCGCAAAGACTGTGAAGCATTACGTTCGCACATGTCGCGACTGTCAGCGACGTAAGGTTCCACCTTTACGACCAGCGGGACTACTGCAACCAATAGGCCCACCAAAGGCGCCCTTTCATCAGATTGGCATGGACTTGCTGGGGTCAGTCCCCACGTCTTCTTCTAGAAACCGGTGGATTGTGGTCGCTACCGACTACTTAACACGCTACTGTGAAACGAAGGCGCTTCCAAAAGCAACCGCAGCAGATGTCGCCCAATTTTTCGTGAACAGCATCGTCTTACGTCACGGTGCTCCAGCTGTCGTCATAACTGATCGTGGGACAGCTTTCACCGCGGAGATTCTGCAGGAAGTCTTGCGATTAAGTGGCACGGAACATCGCAAAACAACGGCTTACCACCCGCAAGCAAACGGGCTGACTGAACGACTCAATAAGGCAATTGCAGACATGCTGTCAATGTATGTGGACATCAATCACAAGAACTGGGACGCCATACTTCCCTACGTAACTTTTGCGTATAATACTGCTGTTCAAGAAAGTACCGGTTTCACACCTTTTCGCTTAGTGCACAGTCGCGAGGTCACGACGATGCTCGACGCCATGCTCCTGCCCGACAACTTAGGAACATACCGCACCGATGCCACCAAATTCGCGCAGTGTGCAGAAGAGGCCCGTCAAATTGCTCGTCACCGTATTCAACATCACCAAAGCGCAGACGCACGCCGCTACAATCTTCGTCACCGTGAAGTTATTTTCAAGCCCGGCGATGAAGTCTGGGTGTGGACCCCTATCCGACAACGTGGCCGTTCAGAAAAGCTTCTTCGCCGCTACTTCGGCCCTTACAAGGTCGTACGACGTCTCAGCGACGTCACATATGAGGTTCTCCCAGAAGGCACTTCGAGACGTTCCCGTTTCACCCCGCGAACTGAAGTCGTTCACGTTTCACGGCTGAAACCATACTTTTCGCGCTGTGAATCGCCAGAGAGTGACTGACTTTATTCGTCTCTTCCTTACATTCTTTCCTATTTTTCTTATTTTTGTTATTTCTCATTTAACTCTTCGCTCCACAACCAACTATGTTATTCCGCCTTACGCCATTCATTTTGCTTGCATGGTAATTTTCATCTCATTTTTTTTTGCCTTCATGCACAGCATCGAGACGATGCTTCTTGGGAGAGGGGGTAATGCCACCATTGATGAACGAGCCGCTGTGGCTCATACCCGTTTTTGGGCTACGAAGAAGAAGAGAACGCTTTGGTTGCTCCGGTTCGGGTGAACTCCTGGCTGCAGATCTTGTTTTTTGCTCGCGACAATATATAGCTCCCACCCAAAATAATAACATGCGCATGGTAGGGAAAAAAAGATTAAGTGAGAGTGCACTGAAACAAACTGTAAAAAAACTAAGACAAAATAGCACATGACGATGAATACAGGTAAGCCAGTTCTTTAACAGATAGTAACATCGAAGCTTTAATGTCACCAGCTTTCTTTAGCTGTTCATGCAGCCCCGATAATAATCCTGGTGCTGTCATAAAGATGAGTTGCAAGAGCTTGTGTTTTCTCGAACAGAGGCTGGCAACGACATTCTCAACAATCAAGCCAAAGAACCATCTTTATTGCTTTTTTACTTTTTGACAATGTTCCTGCAACCTTATATTTAGGCACCCGTATTTTTGCCCCGCATAACTGTGTGCATAGAACCAAGGTATGCTGTAATGAATGCCTACTGCAGTCAACAAAGTTTTGCCGTGCATAGATTGGCTATGGTTCAAAGTTATCTTAACATCACAAGTTCAATTACATAAATGAGATTGCTTATTCAGTGCGTTGGTAAAAAAGGAAAGTTTCTAAACGAATGGTTCCAGGAAAAATTGCAAAAAAAGTTAAATACATGGGTAGAAATGTTTCTTTGGCGTCTCATAATTGGAAAATGATTGCCAGTACCTGTCTGAGAAAACATAAGTTCGTACCACTTATCCTCATGATGGCACACAGAACCTTCAATACTTTTGACAGCAAAGAACTGGCTTACTTGGATTTATTGTCGTTTTCTATGTCGCCGCCTTTCACTTTTTGTATCTGCGATTTTATGTTTTACTTCGTTTTTTTTTCCAGCATAAGCATGCTGTTTTAATCTTGGGTGTAAAAAACACGTTTGGGGGTTCTGATAAATTTTAATTGTATGTAGGCGCTAATCATCGTCTCACTTGTGTTGCTGTGTTTAGCACTGAGCAGTTTGAAGTATGGAATACCAACTAGTCCTAGTCCGCAGTCACACGTTGCTCCATGCGCAGAAACTGGGGGGAGGGGGGGGGGGGTGTGATAGCCACACGCTCAAGGTCGAATGTTTTTTCATCGCTCGCGCAGCAATGGAAGCGAATAGTGAGGTTTGATTGAACATGCGGTTGTCACATGGGCTCTTTCTATCAAAAGTTAATTTCTGGACCGTGATTGATTCTCACCTCCGCATCTAACGCCGTGAGGAAACTTGGACTGGATAGGCATCGGAATTACATCGTGCGATGCCTATACTTTGAAATCAGAGATGGTCGGCAGCTTTTCTGAATGATGTAGTGGTTAAAGTATCGCACATTTAACAGCTCAGCTAATACGAGTTCGATGCTACTACGCCTTTAAAATGAAGTATTTGACGAACAAGCGCAAGAACCAGAGCAGGTTGCCGAACGGCCGCGCAAACCGCAAAACTACAAGCGCGCCCAGCAAAACTGGCAACACGTACGGGCAACCACAACGTCACCACCACGCACACAACAAAATAAATATCACGGATGTCAAAGAGCACTGAAACAGGGTCCTAGACATCGTGGCCTTCATGCAAGCGCAGGCGAACCACAAAATTGAGCGGTTATAGACGCGAACACAATCCAACTATTGACGTTCACAAAGCACACTGCAACGACAAGCACAGTCACAGTATCCGCGCCAACGACGTGAACACAAATCTGACCACAAACACGCAAAAATTACGCCTGATGTGCCTTCACTAAAGAAAAAGCTTCCATAGGTTGGCTGCACCGGCATTGTAAGCTTGCGGTATGCCACCATACTTTCGGCATGAAAAGCCGCAATGTTGCATAGATCCGCCCAGAGCGAAGCCAATTCGGGTGAAAAGAGCGTTTTTGTTATCTTGACAGGGAGAGGTTCTTTGCAGTACGTTCCACATGGGTCTCCTTTGCGCATGCGTGGCCACGCCTGGCAACCATGGGCAGCGCTTGCTCACGTCACTAGCAGACGCCTATGAGGACCGAACTAAAAATGTTTTCATCACGTAACTTGAACGGACCTACTGGTACTGTGAAAGATGAATAATAATTGTTGCGGACAGTGGTGATGTACTTCTGTTGCGAAGGTAATGCTCAGAATTAACCAAATAAATCTTGACTTTATATTCAGGTCTTGATAAAAAAGTTAGTCAAAAAAGCTCCCCAGGTGGCTAAGTAATAAATTACTTTACCATACTTTATGTTGAAGTAATTTGTAAATAAATAATGCAACCTCTGTTAAATTGATATTCAATGACGTGACTGCAATCAACGGTGTGTCGTCGCTATAAAACTGGAACGTTATCTGCGGACACGAGCGGGTGAATGCAGCGGAGAACGAATATGTCACGTAATAAAAGCGATGTGATGCCGCACATATTCGCCTGTACAACTCCGTGCCCTTTTGCTTGCTCGTGATGTATTCGAAGGAGCTAGCCAAGTCTCGGGTAGAAGTCAAGCAGAGTAGCCGGGGCTGATAAGAGGAACGTTTATATACACTATTTACACACTAAAGGTTGATGGTAGCATCATGAAAGCGTGATGGGAGCTTCTCAGGGATGGTTCAGAGCGTCTCGGTGCTCACGCTTTACGCCCTGGTATTCCTAAAATTATCTGCAGGAGAAAACAGTGCACAGTTTGCAATAATCTGCTAGGCAGCTTTTCTGTAAGGTTAATTTGTCAACCAAGAACTCACGTTCACAGGCTGCTTTTCTCGCTCATTTCGTTTTTGCCATTTCTTTTTTTTTGAGATCTTGTTGTGCTCGCGTGCCTTCGCTGGAATTCGGAGAGGTGACATTGCGTTGTACTCGCGTGCTCAAAAAGAGAAATAAAAGCAGTCTGTGAACGAGAGTTTTTGGTTGAAAAACAAACCTTACAGGAAAGCCGCCTTGCAGATCTTTGTAAACAGACAGACTGCATGCCAATTCAGTTCAGGGCAGTCCGAACAAATTTACGTCTTCATCTCCATCCACCAAATGGGAGGGGGGGGGTAGTGGTTATAAGAAGGTGCCTAATTTCTGCAGCCCAGCAGGGAGCGCAGGGAGCAGCGAATAAGGATTTTAAAAAAACGAGAGAGGGAGAAAGAGAGAGAAAGTCAAACACTGCCTTCTTTTCAACCAAGGAAAGAGAGAAGGTGCACGTTCAGTTTGTCACACAGCGAGAGAGAAACATAACGTAGGTCACAGTACAATAACATTTCATTGCATGTGCAGAATAGGGTCTGCAGCGCTAGGCAGGCTAGGGCTTGTGAGAATGGAAGACTTGCAAGCACCACAGAGTGTGGGAAACATACCTGACGAGGCATCCCAAGCTTTCGCCTAATTGTTCAGCGCGTCTCTTGGCACGTCGAACAAATCAAGCAGCCTCGATTTCAAACAGCTCTTCCTAGGCTGTCAGTCAGTCAGGCGTGTCAAAAGAGTTTTTAACGAGGGAGCCAACAGCCCTAAAGAATTCGAAGTATGACTTTCGTGTTGTCGCCGCTTTTGGCACACCTCGAGAGCGTTGATCCGGAACAAATCAGGGTAGGCTTAGCTGCAATCGTCCCCCGCGTCCAAGCGGCGCCAAGCCAGGGAGGCCGATCTTGACATCTTCTACAGAGACACACGCACACAAGCACGCACAGTTTCATTCCGGGAGGGAATTGGTAGTGGTCACAATGACGTACGTAACGTACATCTGCTATAAAAAGGCGTGCAGTGTATGCCATAACTTCTTTTCTTTGAAAGTCTTGGAATTCTAGTATATTTTCATTATATAGCTGAAGTATGAGGCGGTTGTTAGTCGCATATATTTGGATTAAAGTACTACAAATATTTATTCGCCACGCAGGACTTCGGGAAATGATACTCCTGAATGATGCGCCAAGAAAAAGGAAATCGCTCCAGCATTTTTTTTTTAAACTAAGCTCTCACGTGGGAGTACTTGTTCTCTGTCTGTGCTTTTCCATGGTTCACGAATGTTAAGCCCCGCTGCTGCTTCTATAGAATGGTGTACGATAAGCCATATCAACGCCGTGACAGGATTTCCTACAGACTACCAAGCATTCGATCACCAGGAATTTTCCCTCCGGCATATTTTGATTGAAAGAAGCGACATATTTTTGCTGAAAACCCGGTTTATGCACTGGGGCCCGGTGCACAGATGTTGCACACTACAACACTTGACCATCGCGAAGACGGCAAGTAAAAGCCTTTATGCTATTGTCTGTAAGGCCGGTGTAACGAAACCCTCTAGTCTTTAGGTTGGTGGGTTAAACCATGCACTTTGCTCATTGCTATTTTTCATCATGGCGTTTGTCTATTAACTGACTTGTGCTATGTGGAGCACGCGGCAGTAGTGCCGATGTGCTACTTGGTGCTGGTACAAAAAGAAAACTAGTTTGGATTGCTTCTTCAATGAGTCCTTCAATTAAACCTATGCTAGGAGGCTGCATAGAAGACTATACTCCTGACACACTTGGAAAAGTCAAGCACATTGTAAGAGACCACTTCTGCTAATTGAAGGACTTGTAGACCATCACCATCTAGACTTTAGTTTTCTGCAGAAAACCCGGTTTATGCAGTGGGGCCCGGTGCACAGATGTTCGAAATTGCAACTCTTGATCATCGCGAGCGCGAAGACGGCAAGTGAAAGCCTCTATGCTGTTGTCTGTACGGTCGGTGTAACGAAACAATATATAAAAATATTTTCCTTTGGACTCACTCGGACTGAGACTAACAAAATTTCTCTCTATTTAAACTCACTCAGACTCAGACTGACCGTTGTTTTTGTCAGCCGGATCCACTAATACTTTCCTCAAATATACCCACTCATACTCAGACTGATCAAAACGTTCCTCCAGCGGACTCACTCGGACTAATAGACTCGCGAAATGTTTCTAAAACAGACGCACTTGGACTGCTGAAAGTGAGCGATATTCGACTTGGTCTGGCTCATACAATAAACGTCAAAGCAACACCATTGAAAAACACATGTGAAAGAATTGCAATTGTCAAGCAACCTATATATATATATATATATATATATATATACATATATATATATATATATATATATATATATATATATAATATATATATATATATATAGGATATGGCACAACGGGAGCGTTGTCAACAAGGATAAATATATTTATTTCCCAACAGTTTCGGGAGGGGTCCTCCTTTCATCAGGGGATGAGTTATACTGACATGAACTTCCAAACTTCGTTGCTGCCGCGTCCCTCTCGCCTTGAAAGATGTTTGCGAGAGTGAGAGGGAACTAAAAAAAGGAAAAACAAAACAAAAAGGGGGACGAAAAAAGACAAAAAAAAGAAAAAAGAAAGAAAAGAAAGAAAGTAAAAAGAAGAAGAACCACTGTCAACACTGAGAACGAAACCAACTGTCTGTGTACGTCCACATACGGTTCTTATTACGTGCTGTTCAGTTCTCGCCGTGTGTCGGGCCACCCAAGATTGTCGCCGCAATGGCGGGTGAGTCCGTGACAGCGTGCGTAAAGAAAGGGTTTCCCCTTAATGGGTCGGTCGGCTCTTTACCTTTAATCTTTGTCCGTTTCCCTTCAATGGTCATCAAGTGGTAGGCGAACGTAAACACTTTGTATGTGCGTGGGGAAAAAAGAAAAAAAAAGGGAGAAAAAAAGAAGAAAAAAAAAACAAGAAAAGACAGTGTACACGTACGAGTCAGTCAGAAAAAAGCATGGTCTCCAGCTATCAATCTTTGTCACCAATTTCCTCCTGGCTTACTTCTCGGAGGCAGTTGAGTTTTCCGGGGTCCTCGTTGATGCCGGCTACTAATGTTCGAAATTTGAAAATAAAATATGCCTCACGCTGTTCGCGCTCGCGCCTGTTTGAGAAACCGGACTGCAAAAAAGTTACGCTGATTTTTTCAAACTGTGGTTTGGCAGGCGCAGATGTCTAGATAAAGGTAGCTTCGGCAGTGAAGTGGCGTGTTACCGGTGATTATTGAACCGCAGCCGAAATGGCGTGTCTGTTTGGCCGATATATTCTTGTCCACAAATGTTGCAATGTAGCATGTATATTACGTTACTGGAGTCACAATTAAGGCTTTCAGTTATGCAGAATTTGAAATCTGAGAAGTTCGCTTTGGATTCACGTGTTGTGACCATCTGTGGGCATACCTTGCATTGAGCTTTTCCGCAGGCATGGCACCCTGATTGAAATTTGGGGGTGTTTGTTTTTGCTCTGACAAGAATGTCCTTCAGATTTTTATCTCTGTGGTACACCACGTGAGGTGGCTTCGCGAAAATAGAAGTTAGTCGTTTGCTTTGCCTGATTATGTTGAAATGGCGGTAAAGTATGTTGTTGATTCGTGGCGCTGATGAGGAGTAAGTTAGTACAAGGTTCGTTTGGGAAGTCGTTTTAGATACTCTGTTTGGTCCCTTAATTATATCATTCCTGTTCACGTTGCGAGCACGTAGTACAGCATCGTCAATAATGTCTTCAGGATAATTTCGTTTCAATAAGGAATGCTTTAGGTGTTCCGCGTGTCTGTCAAATTCCCGCATATCGGTGCATATTCTTCGGTACCGGTAGGCCTGAGAATATGGAATACCCGTTTTGCAATGGTTTGGGAGGCTGCTGTTGAAATGTAGGTACATTTGACGGTCTTTAGGCTTTTTGTAAAGGTTTGTTGACAAGCGGTCATTTTTGACCGTGACAGTGACGTCCAAAAAGGTAATGCTAGTTTTGGAAATTTTGTGCGTGAATTTTATTGACGGGTGGCACTAGTTAAAATCCTCTATGAAGTGGAAAAGACTTCCCTCATCATGGTTCCATATCATAAAAATATCGTCTAATTATCTTCCGTAGTAAAAAGGTTTCAAGGTGCGTCCCTCAATGAATGGTATTTCAAGTGAAGCCGTAAAGGCGCTCGCGAAGTTTGAGGCCATTTTCGTGCCCATTGCAGTGCCACTGACCTGAAGGAAATGCTTGCCATTGAACTCAAAATGGTTATAATTTAATACAAGTTCAAGAAGTGTAAACAGTACCTCGCCACTTACACTAGTTGATGAGTCAGATTTTACATATTCAGAAACCATAGCCGCTATTCCGTCATGGTGGGGTATGTTGGTGTACAATGAGCAGACGTCCATGGTCACCAGAAAACTGCCGCCTGGGATGTCGAGACTTGAAGTTTCGCAGATGAAGTGGTTTGTGTCCTTTAGGTAATAGGGAAAATTCGGGGGGATGTTTTTTATTAAAGAATTGATGAATTCCGATATATTTTCTGTGGATGTGCTGTTACTGGATACTATCGGACGTCCCGGAGTGCCTGCCTTGTGTATTTTGGGGAGCAAATAGAATCGACCGGGAACAGAATGGGCCGGTAACATTGCTTTTAACATTTTGCCGGTAATTTTCTCATCCTGGTGGAGATTGTTTAGGGTTACTTTTATCTCCCTTTCAAACTCGGGAGTCGGATCCGTTGGAAGTTCTTTGTAGAATTTTGTGTCTGATAGTTGTCGTTCCCCTTCCTTTAAGTAGTCCGACGTGTTTAGAATTACTATGCAGCCCCCTTTATCAGCCGGTTTGATAGTAATTCCAGTGTTTTTTCGTAGTTCATAGAGTGCCCTTCGTTCTGACTTTGATATGTTGTTTCGAAATTGCCGATTTTTTTCATATGCTCTGATGATATCTTTTTGAACTGCTGATATATACATATCGAGGTGTTTGTCCCTCTGCTCACCTGGACACCATGATTTGTCACCACCAATGAATCTATTCTCGTCCGTACAGTCCTTGCGATCATGAAAGTATTCACGGAGGTGGAGATTACGCGCAAAGTTATTGAGGTCTTGGTACAGTTCAAATTCATTGAATCTACCGGATGATGGACAAAAGGTTAAGCCTCTCGACAAAAGTTGAAGCTGAGCGGGTATGAGTGTTGTGTTTGACAGATTGAGGACATTTTTTTCATAAGTTTTCGGCTGCTCTTGGCTATCATGTGGCACGGGAGTGTCAGCGTCATATTCGAGAGTAAGGATGTTTTGATTAGGATTGCACTGTAGCTTCGAGTTCCCATTTTTCTCCTCAAAGTTAGGTTGTGGTACGGGTGGTCCCTGGCGTTCTTGTACGGCCTCATTCCTATTTTCCTGTTGCAGAGCAGTGGAGCTTCTGCAGTCCCACTTGAATTTTCTATCTTTTACTACTGAAATTTCGCGCTTTTTTTGTTCATATCTTTCCAGTTCTCTTGCCTCATGCTCTCCGAGATTAGATACCAATTTCTGCGTGGCCTCCGTGACGCTGTAATCGGCGGCCTTACGCTCACTATGGTCCGCAATGACCCGAGTCAGTTGCAAGGACGCTTCTAGTAATATTTTTTCCCACTTCCCCCTTTCTGCTTCACTTAGTGTAGACATTGAGGGGTTGCAGGCTAGGCGGAGGCCCTTAGGTGCAATTTCATAAGATAGATATTTGGTTAGTTGTTCCGCGTGCTTTTCGTATTGCACCCGCTTTTCAATGATTTTCCTAATCTATAGAAATGAGTGGGACCATGCGTGTTTAAGACTGCCCGTACCTTTTGTTTCCCCGTGTCATTTGGAAGCCGCCGCCTTGGTCTTCGCCGCATTAGTCCGCCTGGTGTTGTAAGGCCTCGCTGGTTGGAGTGGCGACGTCGTCACTGCTGGGACCCTGGATGGCTCTTTGTGTCCCTCGGCTTCCTGTTGTTGAGTGGGTTTGGCATTGGAGTTTGCCGTGCAAGCCGTTGCTGCTGATCTCTGACCCACTAGTGGGACTCGATGGCTCGCTGGCCTCGCTGGTGGTAGTGGCGACATCGCTGGCCTCGCTGGTGGTAGTGGCGACATCGTCACTGCTGGTGCCCTGGATGGCTCTGTGTGTCGCTCGGCTCCTTGTTGTTGAGGGGGCTTGGCACTGGAGTTGTCCGTGCAAGCGATTGCCGCCGATCTCCATGCCACCGACGTCCATCGCAGCTGCACCCTCGTGTGCTGTGCCAGCAGCGCGACTCCCTCGAAGCTTGCATGTAAGCCGTCAGCAGCCAGGAAGCGGCGTAGCGGGAGTGTTGGGAAACCATGTTCGACGTAATAGACGTCTGCTCCCAACAACCCGTAGTGGCAGAGACGGCGGGCCTCTCTGCTGAATCGTTGTACTTCCATATTAAACCGATTCATTCATCGCCAGTTCGAGTCCCGCCGTCGGCGATTGGGTGTGCGAGGTAGTGGCAGACTAAGATGCAATGTCTTGATGTTCGGGCGCATCTGCCTCATTCGCTTCAATGCCTCCCTCAACGAATCCAGTGATCTTGAAGAGCTCGTTTTCAGGATGTCCGTGGTGCCCACATGCAGAAACAACGTGTCCACCCGGTAAGGTAGGTACTCAAGTAGCGCCGGAATGTCCGAAAACATAGCACCACCATAGGAGATGAAGCACGGCGTCGATGAGTCTTTCGGGCTGAAGTGCGTGTGGACGTACCGCATGATTGAGTCCCCGATGACGGCACACTTCGTAGGGTAATTTGGATATCTCCGCGACAAACGCTCCGTTGATGATGTACTGGCAGCCATGGCTCAGGTCAGTGGGAGTAATGATTCAATGGGTCAGTTAGTCTTCGTGAAGGTATGGGATATGACACAACGGGAGCGTTGTCAACAAGGATAAATATATTTATTTCCCAACAGTTTCGGGGGGGTCCTCCCTTCATCAGGGGATGAGTTATACTGACATGAACTTCCAAACTTCGTTGCTGCCGCATCCCTCTTGCCTTGAAAGATGTTTGCGAGAGTGAGAGGGAACTAAAAAAAGGAAAGAAAAAAAGAAAAAAAAGCAAAAAATGGGGGAAGAAAAAAGACGAAAAAAAGAAAAAGAAAGAAAAGAAATAAAGTAAAAAAGAGGAAGAACCACTATCAACACTTAGAACGAAACCAACTGTCCGTGTACGTCCACATACGGTTCTTATCACGTGCTGTTCAGTTCTCGACGTGTGTCGGGCAACCCAAGATTGTCGCCGCGGTGGCGGGTGGGTCCGTGACAGCGTGCGTAAAGAAAGGGTTTCCCCTTAATGGGTCGGTCGGCGTGCGGCGTGCGTAAAGAAAGGGTTTCCCCTTAATGGGTCGGTCGGCTCTTTACCTTTATTCTTCGCCCGTTTCCCTTCAATGGTCATCAAGTGGCAGGCGAACGTAAACACTTTGTATGTGCATGTTGAAAAAAGAAAAAAAGGGAGAAAAAAAGAAAAACAAAAAACAAGAAAGGACAGTGTACACGTACGAGTCATTCAGAAAAAAAAAACATGGTCTCCAGCTATCAATCTTTTTCACCAATTTCCTCCTGGCTTACTTCTCGGAGGCAGTTGAGTTTTCCGGGGTCCTCGTTGATGCCGGCTACTAATGTTCGAAATTTGAAAATAAAATATGTCTCACGCTGTTCGCGCTCGCGCCTGTTTGAGAAACCGGACTGCAAAAGAGTTACGCTGATATTTTCAAAACTGTGGTTTGGCAGGCGCAGATGTCTAGATAAAGGTAGCTTCGGCAGTGAAGTGGCGTGGTACCGGTGATTCTTGAACCGCAGCCGAAATGGCGTGTCTGTTTGGCTGATATATTCTTGTACGCAGATGTTGCAATGTAGCATGCATATTATGTTACTGGAGTCACAATTAAGGCTTTCAGTTATACAGAATTTGAAATCCGAGAAGTTCTCTTTGAATTTACGTGTTGTGACCATCTGTGGGCATACCTTCTCGGATTTCAAATTCTGCATAACTGAAAGCCCTAATTGTGACTTTTAGCGCAAGCTAATGCCTCCTCACGACGTTCACAAGCACCCATCCTGTCTCTCTAGTTCTTCTTAACGTCTTGTTTAGCGCTCACAACTATCCCAATTGCCACATTTATTCAAGAAAAAACTGAAGTGGCATCTGAGGGCACAAGCAGTTCAACGCAATAGAGAGAGAGAACGGGTGCTCGATTGCTCATGAATCGCGCTGCTTTCTCGTCTTTGAAGCCACATTAATAATGAATCTGGAGCTTAGCACTTCTTCTCCGTTGATGAGGTACATAATCATAGATCAAGCTCAGTGTAGATTTCGATGTGACGTAATAAAGGTGTCCTGGAGTGGCACATGTGTCACAACAAGCTGCAGAACCCAATTCCATCCCTTCGTACCATCATGCTCGTTTAATACAAACGTTTGTAGATTGGATTACAGAAACAACATCAAAAGACCGAGAAATATTTATTCCTCCGTTCATTAGCAACGCACTTCGTTATGCATTCTGTACTCGGGGAGCAGATCCCGTGATGAATTAACATAAAGTGCTGTTTCTATTTCACCACAGTCAGCGAACGGTGTACTCTACACACACATCACCTACATTAAACTTCGTGCGAGCACCATGCATACAATCCTCAATTACATCGCCAAAAGAATACGGGTTTCACGGAAAGAATTTTCTAATGCTTCGTTATATATTCAAACGTCAAATTTAAAAATAGCACCACCATGAACGGGATTAACTCCATGGCCGAATTTCACTGCAAAAAGCGCTTGAATAACCGCACCTTCCCGGTATGCAATAGACATTGCATGAGGTTTTAGATGTGTGGGGACATCATTAGTTCAGGTTACATTGTTTTAGAGTAGAATTAGCTGTTTAGTCACGTTGTTTACTATGCTTTTTAATGTTAATAATTAACCTCATTGGTCATTTAGTGACGGTCATTTCATTTCCACATCCTTAAATGAGAGTTATGAATAGTTGATATCCAAGTATTTTTTAAATATATATCACTGGTGTTTATCAAAGGACCTAGAATGTGTTTTATCATTTGAAAAATAAAGTTTTCGGCTTTACAAACCGGAACGTCAATACGACAACAAGGGACGCCATAGTAGGAGGTTTTAAATATTCGGAATCATGGGTCGGCAAAAAAAAAAATGGAGCCTACATAGACTCGCTCAGTAAATGTGCTTTTTTCTTAAGACTCGATATAGGGCCCAGACTATAGCCGGTATTTTGGTCACATATAGGTGACCAAAATACCGGCTATAGTCTGGGCCCTATATCGAGTGACCAAAAATACTTTTCTCTGCAAAACATTTTCGCAATAGACTGCTTTCAATAGAGTAAATCATCCCAACATTTTTTGAATACACCTGAGGTAGCCGCCAAAACACCTTGGATGTTTGGCGTGGAACGACCCATCAAACTTTACGTCGATACCTACCACTTTCGTCTCCACTGTCTCTTTCTGAGTTCGCGTTCTTCCTTTCTTGACATTCAATTTCACAGTAACTTAAAAAATCAACATTATATTGGTTCTATAGAAGAAAAAAGCTTGTGGTATACGCATCTTAAATAAAACTTGGCCGTGCACTTACGCCCCATCTCACTGTTTTGTATCAATCATTTCACCGTTCTTATCTTACTTACCTTATTGCCACGTGGTTGCGACGGCAAAGAATATGGTACTAGGGTTGCTCAGGACGACACTTTTTATTTCGTGAACATGTGCCTAGAAAAGTACAAAGTGCTAGAAATTCACGCTTTACGCAGATAGCGGTGATCAGAGCATTGGTCGTCGGTAATATGGTTTGCGCGAAGGTACGTCACCATGTACACCCGTGGCATCGTACATCACCCATATTGTAGGTGTCTCAAGCTTATCAGAAGATTCTAAAATAATCTAGAATTTTCGCAGACTGCCAAGCGTGCTTTGCGCAAGGCTATTGATTAATATGAGGTGTTTAACGCTTCAAAACCACCATATGATTATGAGAGATGCCGAAGTGGAGGAATTCAGAAATTATGACTACCTGGGGTTCTTTAACATGCACCCAAATCTGAACACATGGGCCTACAGCATTTTCGCCTCTATCGAAAATGCAGCCGCCACAGGCGTGATTCGATCGCGCGACCTGCGGGTCAGCAGCCGACTACCTTAGCTACTGACCAAAATGGCGGTGTCTTTGCGCAAGACAGTGACATAAAAATACAAGCGAAGTGGCAGCATAATAATGTTGCGATAAAATTTCAGCAGATGCGACTGGCTCCACTGTGGATGCTATTTTCATACAGAACCGTCAGCGGATAGCCACGCGTTGCTAGGTGGATCGACGTCTTTGGGTATTTCAAGTAGGCTAAGTTGCTATTTAAAGCATACGGCGTGACGACAGCACTCACGTTGACTGTAAATTTTAGCGAAACGAAGTGCACGCTTCGGTTGGATGATATGCATATTGTTAAGAAGCTGTTGTGTATTCCTCAAAAGTCGAGAACATCAATGGTCGAGCGAACCTTCACTATCGCGTGCTGGATGGAAGGAATATATCTATGTAATGCTTACAGCCAGCCTATAGACCGCAACTGACGGTATGGGCCGACATCACTCCTGCAAGTCTATTTGCCACAGGCATGGAACGAGTATATTTAGAGTTGTATCCGTTACAGTAAAAAGTAACTAAATACGTTACTCGTTACTCTAATAAAAAAAGGGGGCGTTTCACGGCTCCAAGTTCTATATATACATAAAAAAGGTAACGCATTACCATTACCGTAACCGAAAAAACATAACGAATGTTACCTCTGCCGTAGCTCCGGAATCATCAGTTTTAATCAATGTGTCTTTGCTGTAGAAACCCACAATGAGAATTTTTAAATTTCAAATTTATGTTTCACACATACTAACCCAAGCAAGGATTATACTCAATGTTCAATTAACGAGAATTATTTGTACAAATGTGCTGAACCTTAGCAATGTTATATCCCCTTCAGGCGCGAATTAAATCTGACGTAGCGAAAAAAAAATTTTGTTCAGATTATGAATACATAACGCTATTAAAGAAGGAATCCACAAGAAATTCAGAAAAAAATTCATTGGTTCAATTTTTCAATGGCGTCCACATATGTGGACATTGCGCCTCAAAGCAGTCATATTGTCACGTGACCGTTACCCAAGCGCGCGCACGAAGACGCAGGGAAAGGAAGACGACGAAGGTGCGCCATGGCTTGTGCGTGGGTTTTTCGCCATACTGCCTGTTGTATAGGCTCTAGTAAATACATATTTTACATCTCGCTTTCCTTGTTGCAATACCCATGAACGGTGGAGAAGAAGAAAACAAACGCTTTTATTTCGGAGGCTCGCAAATAATCATTGCAGGAACACTGCTTAGGAAGTCTTTTCCGCAAAAATAATCAGAAAGAGTCTATTTGGTATGAAACAAATAAAAACAGTCGTTCTGAGATGTCAGACAAAGGAAAATGTTGCATTTCCTGCAGCGGACACGGCTTTTGGATGTGCATTCCTCTCTCCGGCAGCGTTGTGCGTTAGCCATGTTTACTTGCTGCGGCCAATGATTAATCCCATCATAGCGAACAGTGCTGACTGGTAGTGGTGAAGCATTGGGTACCTTCTTTTTCACTGTTCGGGAGTTGTCATTGCTCGGACGTCCACGCTTCTTTTGTGGCTTATTGCTGTTCAGCAGGCAATTCGCGACGTCTGTTTGGAACGCCATCATGTCCAGTGTCTCTTTTCTTAGTAGCCCTGCTTTATTGGCATCCCTTAAGTATTCAAGCCAACTGTTGGAGAGCGCAAAAGATGCAAAATGGGAAATCACTCTCACAGGCCACTTTTTCGTTCGCGTCCGCATTGGGTAGAGGGACATGATGAAGTCTAGTTTGTCTACTCCACCCATGTATTTGTTGTAGTCCAGGACTACCTCTGGACAGTCAATGTCAACGTGGACCTTTTGGGATTCGCTCCATCTTCTCACGGTGCCAATATTTCCAACTCCAAGGTGGGTAGAAGCCATGTTGACGGTCCCGTTGTCTTGCCAACGAACAAGGACAACTTCGTCGTTCTGGGAAACCCGCTCATCATAGCTTCCCCGTCCTTCTTTCTTCATTTCCTTGTCTGTTTTCATGACGCATCCTGCCAAGCGGTTTCCCCTAATTGTGCCACTAGCCAAAATGCCGATCTTTTTTAACTCAAGAAAGAGCTTCACGGACGTAAAATAATTGTCCATGTAGCACTTGATGTTCTGTGCCTTCGGGAGGCTTTCAACAAGGCGCATTACGACGGAGCCACCAAGGCCAAGATGTGCATGTTCTTTGCTCACTCCCGTTCCCTTCCCTTGGTAAAACTCAAAGTCATGTGCAAGACCGTCAAAACTGCAGCGTACAAAAACCTTCACGCCTTCTGGGTTCGGTTTTCCTTTCACAAATTGCTTTGCAGCAATGCGTCCTGTGAACGGCACCATCTGTTCATCGATGCTATTCTGTTCCAAGGGAACAAGCTGTAAGCAGCGGCTTCTGACAGCTTCTAGCAACGGCCTAACTTTCCAAAATTTGTCTTGGCTGTTCGGGTCCCGTTCTTCATTAGCGTCGCTTATGTGGAGAGCGCCTCTGATTTTGAAGAATCGCTTCACGCCCATCGAATCGGCTATTGCGGGAATCCTCGTTGCAGTTTGCCAATACATTCTGACGCGTGGGTATTTCAGAACACCCATCAGCATGAGCATTCCAAAAAATATTTTGATCTCTTCTTTTGTAGTGGCTAATACGGCACCGTCTCTTTGCAGGACATACCTGTTTGTGAATTCAGCAAGGTCTTCAAATATCTGTTCGGTGAAATACTTGCTAAAATACACAAGTGGCTGCTGGCATGTCGAGGCTACTTCAGGATTGTAGTGGCAGTCAACATCACTTGGAGCAAAATCTTTCTTCACCCATTTGAACTCAGCCTTCGTAGATGCCGCAGGTGCGTTCGAGCTGACCGTGGCGTCTGGTCGTGCAGGCAGTGCAGCTGTGGTCGTGGATGCGGTCACCTGACCATTGGCAGGCTGAAACAAACAGCGTAAATTAGGGTCAAAGTACCTTTAGACAGTTTGGTGCCATATGTTTCCCGAGAACACAAAATAATGTCTCACAATCTCGAGCAAACTTACTATGTTTTCTTCATTTTCTGCTTCCAATTCGTCATCTGAAAAGTCGCCATCTGAGATATCTCCATTTGATATTCTCATGAGGATTTCTTCTGCTGTCGCATCATCAACTTTCTGACGTTTTGAAGCATGATCTTCAAGTCCTGGAGACAAAAAATCACACATAACCATCATATCTGCGCACACGGTGCGAAATGGCTGCCCTGCAACAAAGGCAGCACTAAGGCGCAATGTCCACGATCGTGGACGCGGTATTTTACGCACCCTTTTTGACGTTATAAATAGTTTCTAGTTGCAAAAGTCTTGTTTATTGGCATGAGGTATCTCTTAGCTCTTACTGACAAGTGCATAATTTCATGCCACCTCGAATGAAACATAGCAAGGGCTTGAAAAGTGAGAGCCACTTACGTGCGCCGCCGTAAAACGTGGAGGCGTCCATCTTTGAGAGTTGTTTTTGTAGTTATTTTGTGTCAGCTGCGGCAGATGGCGCCACGGGTCGCTGCAGCAACATGTAGTGATAGAGAGAGCACTGGTTGCGCGCGAGATTCAAAGTAAATTTCGAGATATTGAGCTGTGAAGTTGGCGTCCACAAATGTGGACGCTGCGCCTGAAGGGGATATAGAAGCTTAATGACGCCTGCCTATGTGATGGCTTCTGACTCTGCAGTGACCCAGGGTGAAACCATTTTTTAGGAGCGAAGCTCCTTAAGGCGTAGGCTGTGCGTCCCCTGTAAGTAGCCACCTCTCGTTCAGTTCTAAGTATTACGCTAGCCACCGCCCGATTTAAAGGGTACAGCCATATCCATCCGTCCATCCGTCCATCCATCCATTCATCCATCCATCCATCCATCCATCCATCCGTCCATCCATCCGTCCGTCCGTCCGTCCGTCCGTCCGTCCCTCCGTCCGTCCAAAAGATGCAAGATGTTATAAACTAGACGGCGGTACGTGTAGTTGATTATGAAAGATGCGAGGTGTTATAAAATAGGAATGATGCCACATATGGCGCGTGTCATCGTTCGATATAGTGCGGCGGCGTACGCTAGGGGGAGCGTTGCAATAAAATCGAGTGGGCAAAATGTACGGAGGATTCATGGTTTACCAGGTTTACCTCCGGAGCTTCGCCCACTCATCATCATTCACTTCGTGGATATGGCGGCATTTTTTTCATTGGAGCATTATACACAAAGTGAGGTTCTATAATCTACGGTATTCACAAAGAAGCTATCATTGAACTCTCAAGAAATTTACAACAATCGACCTTTTCTTGATCCTTCAGCACCTTCAATAAAGCATGTTGAAATCGGTACTGTTGGTCCTAGCAACTGAAATGGCCCGCCGCGCGCCAGTAGGCAATCATGGAGGCCTACATTGGTGCCTTTTTATTGGGGAGAGGGGGGGGGGGGTATTGGGAGATGTCGTGGGGAGGAGGGGGGACACTTGCAAGTTTGTGACACCAGATGTGGCTTGCAGACGCGTAAGTCTAGAAAAAATCACGAATGGGCACACACATCTTGCAATAGCAGCCATTTTGTTTTAATATTTAGCAGGTTTTATTTTTGTTTATATAAGAATGAAAATCATGCCTAGAAATCAATTTGATAAACGAACGTAGGTTCCCAGCACTCGTAATTGCATTCTTCTATTGAGTCTTTTCCGGAGACTGTCGAGAGTGGCAGTTGCGATTTCAATTGTCTCACACACCTGATGGGTATTGAGCACGTGTACATGCTACAAAAAAGCATTAAGAAGTTGAATGTTTTACACATACTTATCAAGCATTCTTATTTGTGACGTTTTTAAGAGAAATTTTGATGGGACCCACTTGCAAGGGGTGTCTTCCTCCACTGACCGAGCACAAAGGGTTCGGGGAGTCAACGTTCTCTGCAGGTGTGGTCAACGGGCGTAGAGGTCGTGACCAGCATGAACTGTGCATCAGAGAAAATATTGCATTTGCTCTCATCTTCATATATGGCCATCGACAGGTTATTGTCTTGGGGGTAAGGAAACCCTTCTTTCAACTTGCATCATGGCTGAGGGAGGGGGTCGTGTTGCATTCGCTAGAGTGGGTAGCAAGTGCTGGTGCGGCTTGAAGGGGTCAAGTGCCCCTTTTGCACCATGCTTATGTCTACACTTCATTCATTGAACACAACGGTGAGGTCTAGTTGACTAAATGCGCAGACTTGTTTTCTTCCGCATCTTATACCGCTACATGAAAGATTCTCATATTCTGAAAAGTAGGTATTTCGATTCGTTTGAAGGAAAGTAATTAACATTCAAGGCATGACAGATACTCAAAAGAGTGGTTTCCTGCAATCGCAATAAGAAAACTCGTAGCAGAGGTGCTTCTGTTTTCGTGCAGCGTACAATGTAAAAGTGAGATCCAATTCGGAAAAAACGAACTGAGTGACGTGCGTCGGTGCTTGCTCACTGTTCAATGAAAAAAGGTTTCATGAAGTATGATGTAGCCAACAACAGAAACAAACTGCTGCATCTTAAATTAAAAAAAACAAGGAAAGTGCTGCACATTCGTGGTAGAACATGGACATAGATTGTAATGAGCGTTTTTTATTATGAAAGCGAAATAAAAAGTATTTTACAAAACGCTTTGCATTCATCGAGATGTCGACACATCTGTGTAGTGTCATTAGTGCTATTTTGATGAAAATTCCTAAATTTCAACTAATTCAGTTAGCTCCGGCAGAAGAACCTTTCGAATCTTTAGTTTCGGTTTCCACGCCGCTAGCGCCGCCACCGCCGATGAAAATTGGCCGCGCGCCGCCGCCATGGTGTAAGAAGGCCACCGCCGATAAATTAACCGGCGTGCGCCGACTCTGAACGACCCCCACGCCACCGCCGGTCAAAATCACCTCGGCGCACACCTCTAAAAGTGCTGCACATTCGTGTTAGAACATGGACATAGATTGTAATGAGCGTTTTTTATTATGAAAGCGAAATAAAAAGTATTTTACAAAACGCTTTGCATTCATTGTAATGTCGACACATCTGTGTAGTGTCATTAGTGCTATTTTGATGAAAATTCCTGAATTTCAACTAATTCAGTTAGCTCTGGCAGAAGAACCTTTCGAATCTTTAGTTTCGGTTTCCACGCCGCTAGCGCCGCCACCGCCGATGAAAATTGGCCGCGCGCCGCCGCCACGGTGTAAGAAGGCCACCGCCGATAAATTAACCGGCGTGCGCCGACAACGCCGCCGCCGCCGACTCTGAACGACCCCCACGCCACCACCGGTCGAAATCACCTCGGCGCACACCTCTAAGAGTTTCCCACAATATTTACTAGAGGAAACGCTGGCGCTAGTGTCCAAGAGAGTTGCTACACACGGCGCTCCAGCGAGCATGAGAATGATGGGTAGTACACACGTTTGTCTAATTTTCGTACTTCTGGCCTGCTTCAGGCTCCGTGTGTGTTCGTGTGGCTTGAATTTGTTTTTTCACGAAAGCATGAAATAGGAAATGTTCACCGTTTGCGCTTCAAAACCTTATTTTTTAAGCTTACTATTTTGAATCAAGTCACTAAGTTCAAAAGGGTTCGTTCTTTCTTTCAAAACAAAACCGTAATCAGCAATAAACGAAGCCGCAAGTACGATTCGCCAGCCGCAAGTACAAAGACTAGGCAAATGTGTGTGCTACCCATCATTCCCATGGTACAGTACCCATGGTCGCTGAACGATCGCAAAGTCAGAGTGCCCTCTAGTTAATTTTGGGAAACTCTATGGCAGTGGGCTCACTCTCCGGCGGAGGGTATGCAGAGGGGTGGCTCCAGAAATGTCGCACGTTTGTGGTTCTCTGGTTGCACGAACGGCGGCGCTGGCATCGCCATCAATGGAAGAACTTTGGGAGGGACGTTGCAGCTGAGCTGGTTGTGAGCCGGTGAAGTCCTGCAGAGCAACAGAGTTTGAGCACGTTGTGTGGCTGTGGACATTGTTGCGCCGAGTTTTCGCCATCAGCTTTGAGTGTTACGCACCACACAAGATGACAGTATGCTTTACAGTGCATACTGTAACCATGCCGTTACAACGGCAAAACCACTGTTAGGCGCTCAGGTGTCTAACAGGCAACGTGTTCGTGCAGAGTAAGCAGGACCTGTCATTGTTTGGTGCCCTGAAGGGTGAAAACAGGCCGAACGAATGCGAGAGGAACCAGCACAGAGCGGACAAGCTTCTGGAAGACACCAACGCAGTTTGCGAACTCCACTTGCAACCGCGTCTGTGCATATTGCTACGATACTGAGGGGGCACGTGGAAGAAGAGGAGAACGAGGTTGGCACGAGCGGTGATCGGCCAGATCCCTGGACTCTCGCATTCATCATCTCCTGTAAATAAAGGCATCTCACCGTAACAAGATTGGTGGAGGTGCTGGGTACAGCGGAGCGATCTTAGACGAACGATCACGGAAGCGCTACCTCAAGAACTACGCCGAAGCCGCTGACTGGCTGGTCCACCACCGCTCTCTATGGATCCAATTGCTGACGGCGACACCACGCACTTTTCGCCTGGCGCTACGTGGCCCCGACACATAGTACCACGAAGCTTCTCTGGGAGGGTCGGAGAAGACGTCGACGAATGGCTGAAACACTTCAACAGTGTGAGTAAATACAATTGTTGGGATGCGGCCTCCCGGTTGTCCAACGTCGGATTGTTTCTTCAAGAGACGGCGTTGGTGTGGTTTGAAAACCACGAAGAAACGTTTAATAACGACCTGGGAAGCGTTTGAGAAAGAAATAGCGAATTGCTTCGGGGATCCATTGATGAAGAAGAAGCGCGCTGAGCAAACTTTGATGCAGCGTGCTTAAGTCCCTGGTGAAACATGCACAACGTGCATTGAAGAGGTTCTGAAATTGTGCAAGTCTGTAGACCCACGCATGAAAGAAGATGACAAGGTAGGGCATCTCCTCAAAGGGGTTGCTGAGGATGTCTACAGTTTCCTCATCGGCAAGGACACCTTGGCGTCTGTAGCGGACGTAATACAACACTGCCGCACGTTTGAGACCCTGAAGGATAGGCGCATCACTCCCAAATTTGGTAGACTTGCCAACGTCACCACTGTTGCAAGTGTCGACGTCCCTCCAACATCCTCCTGTGATCTTGCCTCAATGATCAGGCAAATCGTACGCGAAGAACTTGGACAACGTAATGCTATCAGCCCGCCGAGAGCACCTGCTATCAACACCTCCCTGCTATACGACGCAATGTGTGCTGCCGTTGATGCCACGCTATATGATGTGCCCCAATCAAGAGCACAAGAGCCCCCAACCGACAACTTACATCATCGCCGTGGTTTCCAGAACGCCTCCCGCCAACCACCTACAATGGTGTCTTCGTGGGACGATCATGGGAACATGGCGCCTCATGGAAGGTTTGGCGACGTGCCTGAGGCCCCTGTGTGCTATAACTGCGGTTTCCGTGGACATGTGACTCGATTCTGTGGTCAAAGGCGTCGCCCCCAGCAGCGCTACTACGAGGGATCATCAGCTTCTCCTCGACAAAACCTCTGGCGCGGTGGTATGCGTTCAATACGGGACGCGTACGTTGGGGACGGCTTCCAGCAAACGACCCAGAGTGATACACATGTAGGACGCAATTTCCACCGGAATTTACGCAACGACTTGCCTTCCTCCGTGCGAAGCTTGACGCCCTCCACAACACGCCGGTTCCGTTCCCCATCTCCTGGTCGACGCGTCACCTCCCCGCCTCCGGGAAACTAGGTGGTGCGGCCAACGGAGGTGAGGTCGCCGAACGTTTGTCACTACATCCGCTTATGCCTCCACCCGTTTTTATGACGCAAAATAGGGTCCCTGTGCTTATTGATGGACTTCCTACGATGACTTTGATAGATACTGGAGCAGCTGTTTCTGTGATGAGTCTTAACTTCAAATTGCGGCTAGGACATAAAGTTATGTTTCGCTGGGACAGTTGTGCATCATTTCGTGCAGTGAGCGGGGAGACACTGTGCCCGATTGGTGTGTGTTGTTAGTGTTACTTTGGCTGACAAGGTCTTCGAGGCTGAATTCGCTGTCCTGACCAGCTCCACCCATGACATCATCTTGGGGATCGATTTTCTACGCGAGTGCGGGGCTACTGTAGATTGCGGTGCTGCTATCGGTATTTACTGACGATCGTAGGTGCTGTCAAGAATCTATCACCGTCATTGAGGATGTTGTCTTGCCGCCCTACTCGATGAAGACCGTACGCGTTGACGCCTCTGCCTCGGACGCCGAAAGTTTGATGTTCTTGTGGAGCCCATTCCTCTCAATCGCGCCAAGAAAAATGTGCTCGTTCCACATTGTGTTCTGTCGATCAGCGATAGGAGATCGGCCTTATGGGTGTCGAACTATTCAAACGAACCTGTTATGCTAACCTGCGGAATGCGACTTGCCCTCTTCGAACAAAATGTGACCAGTTTTATTGCATCTTTAAGCGACGAGAGAGTAGATCCTATTCGTGCAACGTAACATACAGAAGCTAACTTTCTGAGTATGGTAAACAAGTCGCTATCATCAGAAAAACGTCAAGCTTTGGTCGAAGTCCTTGCGAAGCACGCTACTATATTTGACTTTGCGCAAAAAGAAGAGAAAATAAGTGTACCCGAGTCACGTACTCGCCATGGGATTGACACAGGATCCGCTCACCCTATCCGGCAGAAACCATACCGCGTCTCATCTGCGGAGCGCAAGGTCATTATTCAACAGGTAGAAGAGATGTTAAAGAAAAGGGTCATCCAAGAGTCGTGTAGCCCTTGGGCTGCCCCTGTGATTCTTGTCCGAAAGAAGGATGGTACATGGCGATTCTGCCTGGATTACAGATGGCTTAACTCTGTTAATAAAAAGGATGTCTACCCGCTTCTCAGGATTGATGATGTCATCGATTGTTTACATTCGGCATCGTACTTCGCCTCCGTGGATTTGAGATCTGGTTATTGGCAAATCCCCATGCACCCCAATGACAAAGAGAAAACCGCCTTCATAACCCCAGATGGTCTATTTGAATTCAATGTAATGCCGTTTGGCCTATGCAACGCTCCAGCCACGTTTGAGCGCTTCATGGACTCTGTGTTACATGGACAAAAGTGGGAAGTTTGTCTTTGCTATCTGGATGACATAGTTTTTGGCCGTACATTCGATGAATACAACCATCATCTAGACGTTGTTCTCACCTGCCTTGAGAGAGCTAAGCTCACCCTGAACTCTAAGAAGTGTCACTTTGGCAGCCGTGAGACTCTCGTTCTCGGTCGCCTGGTGGACAAGCATGGCGTTCAACCCGACCCCCAGAAAGTCACTGCAGTCAGCAGCTTCAAACAACCGCAGTCGGTACGAGAGTTGCGAAGCTTTTTGGGCCTACGCTCATACTTCCGTCGCTTCGTGCCCAGGTTCGCCGACCTCGCTTACGCTTTGACGTCCCTACTCAACAAGAACGCACCTTTTCGGTGGTCAGCGGAATGCGAGTCGTCTTTTTCGCAACTAAAGTTTGTTCTTACGTCAGGGCCCGTACTTCACCATTATGACCCATCTGCTGCCACAGAAGTTCATACCGACGCCAGTGGTGTAGGTATTGGCGCCGTCTTGGTCCAATGCCATGGTCCATGGAGCTGCTGAACACGTCGTCGCCTGTGCCAGTCGCTGTTTAAGTAAACCGGAGCGAAATTATACTGTCACAGAGCAGGAATTTCTCGTGGTCATATTCGCCGTGCACAAGTTTCGCCCTTATATATCTATGGACGCCGATTCTCGATTGTCACGGATCACCATTCTTTATGTTGGCTCACTGGACTACGGGACCCATCTGGTCGTCTTGCTCGTTGGGCGTTACGATTGCAAGAACACGACTTTGAAGTCTGTTACAAGAGCGGTCGTCGTCATGCCGACGCCGATTGCCTTTCACGACTTCCCCTTCTGACAACCGATTGTGACGCTGACAACTTTGATGAATATTTGGCTGTAGTGGATACTCCGTTTCCTGACCTAACAACTTTTCGAGCAGAGCAACACAATGACAACAGTCTCGCTTCTTTCTTTATTTCCGGAACGAACGGTGAACGTGGTTTCGTCGTAAAGGATGGCGTTCTTTACAAAAAGAATTATTCCGGCGTAGGCCCTCGCCTACTTCTAGTTGTGCCTACAAGTCTACGACAACCCGTACTTCGAGCAATGCACGACGACCCAACATCTGGCCATATGGGTTTTTCTAGGACAATTTTTTAATCGCACGCAAGAACGCTTCTTCTGGCCAAAGATGCGTAAAAGTGTGACTGCATACGTTGCGAGCTGTGAGCAATGTCAACGCAACAAGCGTCCTACAACTCCGCCAGCTGGACTACTTCATCCCATAGCACCCCCGAGTTCACCATTTGACGTCGTAGGTGTCGACCTGCTCGGCCCTTTTCCGCGATCAACGAACGGCAACCGATGGATTATTATGGGCGTTGACCACCTCACACGTTACGCCGAAACTGCGGCGATTCCTTCGGCAACGGCCATTCAAGTTTCACAGTTCATGCTGTCACACGGTATATTACGCCATGGACCCCCCCATGTAATCATCAGTGATCGCGGGCGGCAATTTGTTGCCGATGTAGTTGAAGACCTCCTTCGTCTTGCTTCGTGCCATTTTCGTCACACTACCCCGTATCACCCGCAGGCTATTGGTTTGACGGAACGAACTAATAGGACTCTCGTCAACATGATTTCCATGTATGTTGAGTCTAGAAACAAAAAACGGGATGCGATTTCGCCATTTATAACTTTCGCCTACAACACTGCACAGCACGAGACAACGAGATACAGTCCATTTTATCTGCTATACGCACGCCAACCCCGCACAGCTCTTGACACTATCCTTCCTTTTTCCGAGACTGATCAACCTGCTCTCGCCGAAACCATTTGCCGCGCAGAAGAGGCCCAGCGCATCGCCTGTCTTCGAACTTTTGTCTCCCAGAAACGCTCCAAGAACCGTTACGACAGAAGTCACTGGCACGTATAATTTGGGAAAGGGGATTTGGTGTGGCTTTGGACGCCGCTTCGCAGGCGTGGCCTCTGCCAAAAGTATCTGGCCAACTACACCAGTCCGTTTGTTGTCCTGGAACGTCTCAGTGGTGTCAAGTACGTGATATCTCAGCTGTTGTCAACTGGCCGCCGCTCAAGCAAGACCAACGGCGTTCATGTTGCCCGTCTAAAACGCTATCATCATCGCAACGAAGCCTAACTCGCCCGGTGGGCATCGTCTGCAAAGGGGGAATTGCTACGATACTGAGGGGGCACGTGGAAGAAGAGGAGAACGAGTTTGGCACGAGCGGTGATCAGCCAGATCCCTGGACTCTCGCATTCATCATCTCCTGTAAATAAAGGCATCTCACCGTAACAATATTATCGATAAAAAAGTGCGCATACCTTACTCATTATCCATGCCGAGGATGTTTTCAACTTGTTCGGCTGACCAACTTTTGTGACCGAGGAGGCCTCCTTCATCCCTTAAGTCAGCTGTACAGCTTCATGAAAAAGCTCGAGGATATTTTCACAGAATGTTTTTGCCAGAATAGGCTGCACTCTGACAGCATTATGGACATACTGGCAATTGTTCAGCGCAGCCTCTCGATTGAAGTTGGTTGCAGTGTGCACGCAGCTACCCTCAAAGCGAAAGTAATTACTTTTTACGTTGTCACACGTCTTCATTCAATTTTAAAGGTATGAAAGCTGACAATTAAGCAGGGAAGCGGCAGAGGGCCAAGTAGCTGAAGATGAGCCGTCACACATGAAGTGAATAAGGTGTGTAAATCAGTGGCTAGATGGTGTACTTCAGTTCTTGCAAATAAGAGCTTTATGTCAGGAGCAGAAGCTTCGTGTGTATCTTTATTTAGTTTTTCACTATGTCGCTCTACATATGTCTAACATACGTGTATCTGCATAATTGTGATTATAAATAACCCCCAGGAAACTGTTGTGCCATGGTCTACAACTGAAGCAGAACAAAAATTATTTAAGCACTACAATTTCACATTATAATAGAGGCACGGCTCCTTTCCATATTCCTCTCACAACATCATACCTATTGTAATTCCACAGTGCCCTGTTTTTCATTAATGCTGCATTCCTGTTAGCTTTAGTCGTCACGTATGTTTCCCACTTCAGCCTGTTCCTACCACCCTGCATGTTAATATACATTATGTCTGAATTGGCTCGGCACTCGTGGCTACGTCTATTTCTGCCCCGGACTCTACCTATCTTAGATACTAGTGCCACTTTGGAATCGTATCTGTCCATACCACCTGTCAAAGAGTTTCCCTGATTGTTTTCTTCGTTACTAGCTATCCTGCACCACGATGGGCCCGCTTGCCCCACAAAAAGCTACTGCGCGTCCTGCAAGTCGCCAACCCACCTCATGACCTAGCCACCCATCGAAGCGAATTCCGTCTCGTTGAAAACCACCCCACCTATTCACTTCTGTTTATTTCAACCACCTCAAAGTCACCAGCACCCAGCCAGCGCGCCTGCATGTTAAAGCTTTTCTAGGAAGTGAACGTGCACTGTCGTGTAATGTCGTGCAATTATGTCGTGTAAGGGTGGGTATAATCTTGTTGCGAATTCTTTTTAGGTTCGGTCTTCACAGCATGAACCGTACGTTTGGTCCCTGTATCAATACATATAATTTGTGGGATACATCATCCTTTTCGACGAGGTGTTATATTCGAGGAAGCACGATGGGGCCTGAACAAATATTGTGCTTATCAGGAATACTCTGCTAACTCAAGCACACACCCTCCGAACCTCCCCCCCCCCCACAAAAAGCGTTAGCTGCGTCGCACAAGAAAGGAGAACGCACAGACTGCACCGGCTTCCATCGGCGAGCAGCTTCTGTAGGTGAAGCTTCCATTGAAGATGCTTCTGGCGCCATCTCTTGTATGTGACGCCAAAAGCGTCAGAGTAGCTGTGGAGTAAGCCCACTGCCCTTCTTCCAGTACACTGTAATAGGGAGGTGTGAAAAGCGAGCCGTGTTTCCCTTGCCGAGCAGCGCCGCGGTGCGTGAGATCTCCGCTAGGTGGAGATTTAGCGCGGTGATCGGATGAATGGATGAATGGTTGGATAGATGTGGCTGTACCCTTTAGATCGGACGGCGGCTAACGCCCCCTAGCCGTAATACTTGGTGAACTAAACATTAGATTTACCTTTTTCCTTTTTCCTTTAAATAGTGAGGTAGAGGATTCTTTTTTTTTTGCAGTGAAGGGTTTATTTTCACTCGTGCCTTGACTTTAGCCACCGATCAGATAACCTCCTTCTAGTTAAGTCTACCCGCTTAAAGTCTATTTTGCCTTCGCTGTCCCTAAACCTTAGTGCTTTGAAAAACTCTGCGCCATCATCCTTAACTATAGGGTGAGGCCCTTTATAGAAAATTATCAAGTGTTCGGCAGTTTTTTCTTTCTCTCCACACGCACTGCATACCGTGTCTGCCCCTTCGTATTTGGCCCGATATGTCTTGGTTCGCAATACTCCCGTCCTGGCCTCAGACAGTAGAGAACTACCCCGAGAATTATCATAGATCCTTTCCTTGGCAATTTCCTGCTTAACAGTTCGATAGATCTCTATTGCGGACTTCTTAATCATGCCGATTCTCCACATGTCAGTCTCCGTTTCCTTCACTTTCTTCTTAACCGATAGTTCTCTCTGTTTTGGCCACCTGCTGTTTCCTAAGTATTTACCAGTCAATTTCCTGGTTCGCTTCCTCCAGTTTGTATCGACATTCTTCATGTACAAGTAGCTGAAAACCTTCCTAGGCCAACGCTCCTCCCCATTTCTCTCAATCGCTTATCAAATTTTATCTTGCTGCTATAGCTTCTCTTCCCTCAAATTATGTCCATCCCATACCACCTTGTGCTCCCTGATTTGGTGTATTCCCGGGAGCTCCTAAAGCAAGTCTACATATTTCACGTTGCTTAATTTCTAATCTTGCTTGAACTTTTGATCTCATGAACAAGACCACATTGCCGAACGTCAGCCCAGAAACCATGACTCCTTTCCATATTCCTCTCACAACATCATACCTATTGTAATTCCACAGTGCCCTGTTTTTCATTAATGCTGCATTCCTGTTAGCTTTAGTCGTCACGTATGTTTCCCACTTCAGCCTGTTCCTACCACCCTGCATGTTAATATACATTATGTCTGAATTGGCTCGGCACTCGTGGCTACGTCTATTTCTGCCCCGGACTCTACCTATCTTAGATACTAGTGCCACTTTGGAATCGTATCTGTCCATACCACCTGTCAAAGAGTTTCCCTGATTGTTTTCTTCGTTACTAGCTATCCTGCACCACGATGGGCCCGCTTGCCCCACAAAAAGCTACTGCGCGTCCTGCAAGTCGCCAACCCACCTCATGACCTAGCCACCCATCGAAGCGAATTCCGTCTCGTTGAAAACCACCCCACCTATGCACTTCTGTTTATTTCAACCACCTCAAAGCCTTTATCTCCACTCATCCGCCATATCTCTCGGTTTGAGTTGACAACCGCTCTTTGCAGGTTGACATCACGCACCGGTAACTCCGGTATTGTGCATATTGCCACAGAGATTGCTCCTACTAATTAGTTTACAAAGAGGACAACGGGGCGCTATGTGAGCGTCTACAGTGTCTCGCAACTAACGAGACGCTATGTGAGCGTCTACAGTGCCTCGCAACCAACGAGACGCTATGTAGGCGTCTACTGTTTCTCGCGCCTGCTCACGCATCTTGGGCAGAGCAGCTCATGCCTCGGGTGGACGAGCACGAGCCAGGAAGACTGACGGAGTAGTTGTTCAGAAAGGGACACGTAGGCGGAACGCTTTTAGCAGACTCTTCTTTGTGACATAGCTACTTTTCTGGGCACAAGTTCGCCCTCAATAAATCATTGTGTGTGTTCCCCCTCTTGTACTATGTGAAATTCTGGTGGAGGTGCGGGGTATGATTGGAAGTCCCCTTGGCGCAAGAGAAAGAAGCCCTGAGCCCCAGCGGTTGGAGCCTGGCGAACTTACTTCAGTACACCAGCGTTCAAGTCACCGCCTCCAAGGTGAGTCACCTGAATTCGGACCACTCCTCACTACTCCAGCAACACGGGCAGCGGTAACCACCAATTTCAGAGAAATGGCCAATTAAGCTTAAACATTTGAGCTCATCGTGTCTCATCCGTGCTTACCTGAAGCCTTCCACGGTGACGCGCACGAAGATGTGGAAGACTGGCTGGAGCATTTCGAGCGGGTCGCAAGGACCAATGCCTGGGATAAGGCGAGGAAATTGGGCCGCGTATACTTTGCGTTGGAGGATGGAGCGAGAATATGGTTTGAGAACCACGAAGGGGCAATAGCGACGTGGGAAGACTTTCGGTAGCAGTTGCTTGCTGCGTATGCCAGCACGGATCGCCGGGAAAGGGCAGAAAATGCCCTTCAATCAAAAAACCAACGCACGAACGAGAGTGTCAGCATGTATATCGAGAACATGTCCCACCTCTTCAAACGAGCTAATCCGAACATGACCGAAGAAAAGAAAGTGCGCCATTTGATGCGTGGAGTCAAACAGGAGCTATTGACAGGCCTGGTTCGCAATCCTCCTCGTACCGTTGCTGAATTCCGCACAGAAGCCATGACCATAGAAAGAGCACTGCAGCAGCATGCCCGTCACTACAATAGGGATGCCGGTAGTGAGCCCACGGGCGTCCTTTTGGCAAAGCGAGACAGCAGCAACGAGACGCTGAGGGAGCTGGTGCGTTCCATCGTCGAAGAGGAGCTTCGTAACATTCTCCAACCGCAAGTCATGCCGACAGTTTCATCCCTCACATTCGTCATCCGTAATAAGTTCGGCACGCCATTCTTCAGCCGGAACCAGAAGTGCAACTTCTTCGACTTCAAGAACCCCTGCAGGAACGCCATGTATCAACGTACGCAGACGCTTTACGCCAACCTGCCGTCCACAATGCCTCGTTCGCGACTCCCGGTGCCTGCCAGTCAGCTTCAACCAGCCCACTTTTTCTTGGAGAGCAGAGACCACGGAAAAGCGATGTGTGGCGCCCACCTGACAGGACACCGCTCTGTTTTCACTGCTGAGAAGCTGGACATCTTTACCAACACTGTCCATACCGAAGGGTCGGTCTGCGTGGGTTTTCTGTGTATGCACCATGCCCACGTGATGTTGAAAGGCCTATAGAAATAGAGGAGTACCTTTCAAGGCACGGATCTCCAGCCGGTAGCTTCCAGCACCAGCCAAAGTCACCAGCACCAAATCGTTATCGATCTCCAAGTCCGCGACGTTCAAGTTCACTACCAAATTCACGAAACCATCGGTCAACAAGCCCACGTCAGGAAAACTGAAGCCAGCGACCTGGGGAGGCAAGGCCACTGATGTCCGACAGAGCAAAGATCCTCCGTCAAGGCCCCAGCGAAGCAGCGACGAGCAGAAAATGACGACGAATATAAGTAAAGACAAAATTCCTTCAGACTTGCGTGTTACTATGGACGGGCAGGAATTTAACGTATTGGTTGATACTGGTGCCGATTATTCAGTCGTAAGCTATGCAATCGCAAAAGATTTTAAAAAAGTTTTGACGCCTTGGAGTGGACTAAAAATACGCACGGCTGGGGGCCATCTGATAACACCTCTGGGAAGATGCACCGCCCGGATCGGCATTCAGGGTGCCACTTATGTCGCTGATTTCCTAGTTCTGCCAGAATGCTCGAGCGACGCAATAATCGGAATCTATTTCCTGCTAGATTACGGTGCCATAATAAACCTGCAGAATTCTAGTATTTCTTTTTCGACAAAGCTGGTCATAGAAGAGGAGACGGGAAGTTCTGCGTTGTTTGTTATCGACGGCGACGTAACCGTGCCACCACGATGCAGCGTCCAGGTTGGCGTAAGGAATGACGCATTCGTCGACTCTGAAGGAATAGCGGATGGCAATGTCGAGCTGCTGCTAAAGAAAGGTATTTGCATAGCTCGAGGCATTATTCGCTTACGTGGTGGGCTTGCCAACGTACTGCTCACTAATTTCGGAAATGAAATTCAGCATGTCGCAAAAGACACTGCCATCGCTTTTCTACAGAGCTTTACTGAAGTTACCGACTTTTGTGCCATTGCGTCAGAGCCGCCTGCTTAGGAAACTACGCATGACCTTCGAACATCAGTTTCAATCAGCCGAAGTCTATCGCCAACCGAGAGGAAAATCCTGGAAGACCTGATAGATGAATTCGCAGAATGTTTTTCCACCTCATCAGAAGTACGTCGCACGCAGATCGTGAAGCACAGGATTATAACAGAGGAAACAACCAGGCCAGTGTATCAACACCCTTATAGAGTTTTGCCGAAAGGACGAGAGGTTATAAAGAGCCAGGTGCAGGAGATGTTGCAGGATGATGTCATTCAGCCATCTACAGCCCATGGGCATTGCCGGTAGTTCTCGTGCGAAAAAAAGACAACACGGTGAGATTCTGTGTAGACTACCGGAAACTAAACAGCGTAACCAAGTGGAATGTATACCCCTTACCGCGTACTGATGACACATTGGATCGGCTACGGCACGCCAGATATTTCTCTTCGCTCGGCTTAAAAAGCGGCTATTGGCAAATCGAAGTGGATGAAAGAGACCGTGAAAAGACCGCTTTCGTAACCCCGGATGGCTTGTACAAGTTTAAAGCACTACCTTTCTGCCTCTGTTGTGCGCCAGCGACATTCCAGCGCATGATGGACAGTGTTCTCACGGGGCTGAAGTGGCAGTCATGCCTAGTCTACTTGGACGATGTTGTGGTATTTTCTGCGACGTTTGACCAACACGTAGAGAGACTGCGGTCAGTGCTTCAGGCTATCCAGTCGGCCGGCTTGACAATAAAACCAGAAAAGTGCCAGTTCGGCTCCGACAAGCTTCGATTTCTGGGACACGTAATCAGCGCGGAAGGTGTTGGCCCTGATCCTGACAAGACTGCGGCGGTCGCAGGATTCCGAAAGCCCAGAGACAAGAAAGAGGTGCGTCGATTTTTGGGCTTATGCGCTTACTACAGACGATTTGTAGAAAATTTCTTGAAAATCGCCGAAGCTCTAAATAAACTCACAAAAGACGAAGAATCATTCGCTTGGGGTGCAGAACAAGAAACAGCGTTCAACGAATTAAAGCAACGTTTGCAAAGCCCGCCAATTCTTGCCCACTTCGACGAGACCACTGACACGGAACTCCATACGGACGTAAGCAATATTGGTCTCGGCTCAGTACTCGTACAATGGCAAAATGGAGAAGAAAAAGTGATACCTTACGCCAGCCGAACCCTCTCAAAAGCCGAAAAAAACTATTCCGCGACAGAAAAAGAATGTTTGGCAGTGGTATGGGCTATCAGCAAGTTCAGACCATACCTCTACGGAAGGCCGTTCCGTGCCGTCAGCGACCACCACTCACTTTGCTGGCTGGCGAACTTGAAAGACCCGTCGGGACGTCTTGCCAGATGGAGCCTCCGACTGCAAGAATACGACATTACTGTTGTATACCGGTCTGGGCGAAAACACAATGATGCTGATTCCTTATCACGCTCACCACTTGACTCTACTCCTTCAGAAGAAGATGACTCGACACTTCTCTGTGTGATGGAAGCCTAAGATGTTGCGGAGCATTAACGAGCTGATGCAGAACTGCTCCCATTGATCTAACACCTCGAAGGGGTGGCGGCCAGGTACCACGTGTATTTAAGAGAACATTATCTTCATTCTGTCTTCGTGAAAATGTGCTATACAAAAGAAACTTCGGGCATAACAAAGAGAAGTTCTTACTCGTCGTTCCGTTAGAAATGAGACCCGAAATCCTAGAAGCTTGTCATGATGAACCATCGTCTGGTCACTTGGGCGTCAGCCGAACATTTGCCAGAATTCATCAGAAGTATTACTGGCCCAAGCTGCTGGCGTCCGTGCAGCAATATGTGAAGACATGTCGCGAATGTCAAAGGCGCAAAAGACCACCACTGAAGACGGCCGGCCTGCTCCAGCCCATAGAAGCGCCTGCTACACCATTTGAACAAGTTGGAATGGATCTTCTTGGACCCTTCCCAGTGTCATCATCGGGCAAGAAGTGGATCGTAGTCGCCACCGACTACTTAACGCGGTATGCTGAAACCGGCTGCCTTGAGCGAGGAACGGCAGCTGAAGTAGCCAAGTTTTTCGTGCACAGCATAGTTCTTCGACGTAGCGCCCCAAAGGTAGTAATCACCGACCAAGGAGCAGCCTTCACGTCAGAGTTGATGCAATATTTGATGATAATGACGAACATCAGCCATAGGAAAAGCACTGCGTACCATCCCCAAACGAACGGGTTAACGGAACGCCTAAATCGCACGATCGCTGACATGCTGTCGATGTACGTGGACTTGGAGCTTAAACGTGGGATGAAATCCTGCCTTACGCAACGTTCGCCTATAATACGGCCCTCCAAGAGACCACCCGCGTCACCCCATTTCAGCTTGTCTATGGTCGCATAGTCAATTCAACTCTCGACGCCATACTCCCAGTTGACAATGACCACTACGAGCCATCTGACATTGACAAATTTCTGCAGAAAGCTGAAAAAGCTCGCCAGTTGGCAAGGCACCGAATACGTCAACAACAGTTCAAGGATGCGGACTACTACAACCTGCGCCGCAGGGGAGTCAAGTACCAGCCAGGTGATCAAGTATAGATCTGGACACCAATACGACGCCGCGGCCTGTCAGAAAAGCTCCTTCGACGATACTTTGGTCCATACAAGGTCCTTCGCCGGCTAAGTGACCTAACTTATGAAGTAATCCCTGACGGACAAGAGTGCTCGAAACGGCAAAACCATGCGGAGGTCGTCCACGTTGTGCGCATGAAGCCATACCACAAAAGAGAATGAAACATCTACCCCCTCGACTATTAACCTTCCGAATTCACGCATCGAGACGATGCGCATTTCGGAGGGGGAGTAATGCCACAGAGATTGCTCGTACTAATTATTTTACAAATAGGACCAACGGGACGCTATGTGAGCGTCTACAGTGCCTCGCAACTAACGAGACGCTATGTGAGCGTCTACAGTGCCTCGTAACCAACGAGACGCTATGTGGGCGTCTGCAGTGCCTCGCAACCAACGAGACGCTATGTAGGCGTCTACTGTGTCTCGCACCTGCTCACGCATCTTGGGCAGAGCAGCTCATGCCTCGGGTGAACGAGCACGAGCCGGGAAGACTGACGAAGTAGTTGTTCAGAAAGGGACACGTAGGCGGAACGCTTTTATCAGACTCTTCTTTGTGACATAGCTACTTTTCTGGGCACAAGTTCGCCCTCAATAAATCATTGTGTGTGTTCCCCCTTTTGTATTACGTGGCAATATGTCTACCTGTACCTGAAGAGAAGTGGTGCGCATGTCATCGACGCCTTTCGCCAGTGTGGTTGCTAGTCCTGCTGTATCTTCATTTAAGACATCGTTTAAACTGCCTGAAGTTATCACGAGGTTTCGTCTATCAGCTGTAGTTTTGAGTTTTGCGCTCACATGCCTCATGACTGCTTACAGCTTGCGTCCTGGGAACGCCCCTACTGCAACCATCTTGTCACAGCTTACCCTTTTTTTATGGCTTCTGTGCATCGATTTAAATTCAAGTTCCCGGCGATTATCACATGCTGTGACTTTTCAGCTGGAGCGTCCTGCACCTGGGGGTTACTTGCACCTGTGACGCGGGCTGCTTTGTTTCCTCCCAGCCCCACCACTACTTTGCTGAAGCTGGGCCTTGCGACAATTGAACCGGCTGAACCTGTTTTTTCCGAACTTCTTCTCCGGTCGTGAGCGCCATCGCGCGGAGCTTGTTTAAAACTGAAGGCATGCCAACTCCGCTGGGAGCGCGAGCCATTCCTCAGGCATCTTTCTAGAGGAGGTGTTGGATGAAGGTAGAGTGTACTAGTACAGTGTAATGAAGGCACATCAGGCGTATTTTTTTTGCGTGTTTGTAATCAGCTCGGTGTTCACGTCGTTGGCGCACACTGTGATTGTGTTTGTCGTTGCAGTGTGCTTTGTGAACGTGAATAGTTAGATTGTGTTCGCGTTTGGAACCGCTGAATTTTGTGGTTCGCCTGAGCATGCGTGAAGGCCAAGACAAATGGTAGTGTATAGGTGTTCTGTGGCCACGATGTCTAGGACTCGTCAACCCGTTTCAGTGCTCTTTGATATCCGTAATATTTATTTCTGTTGTGTGTGCGGTGGTGACGTTGTGTTAGTCTGTACGTGTTGCCAGTTTGGCTGGGCGCGCTTGCAGTTTTGCGGTTTGCGAGGGCCGTTCAGCAACCTGCTCTGTTTCTTGCGCTTGTTCGTAAAATACTTCATTTTACAGGCGTAGTAGCATTGAACTAGTATTACCTGAGCTGTGAGATGCTCGGTACTACAACCATTGCATCATTCAGAAAAGCTGCCGACCACCCTGTTTTCAAAGTACAAGCACCACACGATGTATTTCCGATGGCCAACCAGTACAAGTTTCTTCATTGCGTTAGATGCGGAGATGAGTCAATCAGGGTCCAGAAATTCACTTTCGATAGAAAGTGCTCATGTGACACCCGCATGCTCAATCAAGCCTCGTTATTCGCTTCCATGGCGGCGCGAGCAATAAAAAAAGACATTCGACTGTGAGCGTGTGGCTATCACCCCACGGTTGCTGCGCAACTGCGCAACATGCGACAACGGACTAGTTGGTATTCCATACTTCAAACTGCTCAGCGCTAAACACAGCAACACGATTGAGACGAGGATTAGCGCTGACATCTAATTGAAATTTCTCACGATTCCCAAATGTGTTGCCCTACACCCGAGATTAAAACAACATGCTTATTCTGAAAACAACAACAGCAAAAAAAGTGAAGCATAAAATCACAGACCACACACACACACAAAAAAAAAAACGAAAAGCTGTGACATAGAACTAGCCCATGAATCAAGGTAAGCCAGTTATTTTCTGTCAAACGTATTGATGGTTCTGGTTGCCATCATGATGATTGATTGATTTGTGGGGTTTATCGTCCCAAAACCACCATGTGATTATGAGAGACACCATAGTGGAGGGCTCCGCAAATTTTGACCACCTGGGATTTTTTAACGTGCACCCAAATATGAGCACACGGGCCTACAACATTTCCGCCTCCATCGGAAATGCAGCCGCCGCAGCTGGGATTCGATCTCGTGACCTGCGGGTCAGCACCCGAATACTTTAGCCACTAGACCTCTGCGGTGGGCACAGGTGCCATCATGAGGATGAGTGGTGAGAACTTGTGTTTTTTCAGACAGGTGCTGGCAATCGTTTTCTAATTATAACAAGCCAACAAAAGTTTTACCCGCGTATTTTACTATTTGCAAATTTTTCTGTAACCATTCGGTTGGAAACTTTCCTGTTTGACCATTGCACTGAATAAGCAATCTCAGTTATGTGCTTGAACTAGTGTTGTTGAAAAATTTTTGAACCACAGCCAAGCTATGCACTGCAAAACTTTGTTGGCCGTGCAGTAGGCATCGATTACACCATACCTTGGTTCTGTGCACACAGTTATATGAGTCAAAGAGACGGGCGGCTAAATATAGAGTTGCAGGAACATTTTCAAAAAGTAAAAACAAAAGAGATGGTTCTTTGGCTTCTGATTGTTGAGAATGTGGTTGCCAGCCTCTGTTCGAGAAAACGCAAGCTCATGCCACTCACCTTTATGATAGCACCAGGATTATCATTGAGGCTGCATGAAGATGCATGAACAGCTAAAGGAAGCTGGTGACATTAAACCTTCGATGTTACTATTTGTTAAATAACTGTCTTACCTGTATTCATTATCATGTGCTATTTTGCCTTAGTTTTTTTACAGTTTGTTTCAGTGCCTCTTCACTTAATTTGTTTTCCCTACCATGCGCATGTTATTATTTTGGGTGGGCGCTATATATTGTATGTTGTACAAAATTTCATTTGGAAGCCTGTGCTTGCCCTCGTGTCACTGGTTGCTTTATCTGCTGTTGTGCTGACTATTTTCAAATCTCTGCGCAGATGCACTGTATGCATGTTGAAATCAACACAGAGAAAAAATTAGGACGCAAGAAGAACAAATACACACTATGCGTCATCTCGTAACTATGCTTATAAGAAAGCACACCATTAGAAGGAAAACAAAGGTATCAAACTCCCCTGATCTGGTGGACGACAATCACAAAGTTTAGTCCTGAAATGCTTGCACAGTGCAGAAATTCGAAGTAGACGAGAGGATGAAAAATGTCAAGTAATGTAATATTAAAAGGCCTTTTTTTGCATCTTATATGCGGGACGTTTTCAAGAGATAATTGTCATCAAAATTCGAGAAAGATGAACAGTGAACATTATTGACATCATGTACATAGTACACACACATAGTACACAATGCCGGAGGCCGGCAGAAAAACGATACCGACATTTAGAATAGCTGAAACATGTATTCTCGTTATGAAATAAAAAATATTTACTCCGTTATGTTCTGGCTGCACAGGGTGCTTGTGGAACACAAGCTTCAAACCAGTTACATCTGTGTAATTTACTTGAACACGTTATCAAGGGCAAGAGGCAAGAAATAAGTGCGAGTGTCATTTAGCAAAGTGACACAACTTTCTTTCTTGTAAACTACAAAACAGCTGCTGAAGTTCTGAACATGCTCACTTGATGCCTTGCGAAATTTAGCAGCGACAAAAGAAAAAAATTCCGTATCAATTCGTTTGCAGAGACGATTCTCATGGTCGATCGCAGGGCCTCGTCAGTCTAGGAAACTGACTTTTTAATTAGGATAAAAGTATCGGCTTCAGAGTGTTTTGTGCAGGCTTGGTCACTCAAGAAAGGTCGGCGGGACACTTGTTTCAGGAATCTGATTTAATCTGCAACCAGTGCCGAGTGTTGTTCTCACGTGATAACAATGTCACAAAAAAATTTGACACAAGTTTGCAATAGTGGTGCCAAGCCTCAAAGAAGTGCTACTGAACAACCCTCCTCGTTTTCGTGTTATTAGTTTTTCTTCCTCTTTTTTTTATCGGTTATTCCTGTCTTCTTTTTCACAATTTATTTTATTATCTATTTTAGATCACATTCCACTTCTCTTGCCCCGCCGTGGTGCTCTAGTGGCTAAGGTACTCGGCTGCTGACCCGCAGGGCGCGGGTTCGAATCCCGGCTGCGGCGGCTGCATTTCCGATGGAGGCGGAAATGTCGTAGGCCCGTGTGCTCCGATTTGGGTGCACGTTAAAGAACCCAAGGTGGTCTAAATTTCCGGAGCCCTCCGCTACGGTGTCTCTCATAACCATATAGTGGTTTTGGGACGTTAAACCCCAGATATCAATCAAATCTATTTCTCTTTTTCTACCTTTCTCCCTCACTGTTTGATTCTGTTTCTTCGTCATTCTTTCTGCGCGACCTCTTGCTCTCTCCCCACATTTTTTTCCTGTTGCACCTATGCTATCCTCAAAGTCAAGATTTTTTGTCATGGATTTTCCTTTGTCATGATTTATATACCAATCATTCTTTATTATGTGTCTATGCCAAGAAATTTTATGACTCATAATAGAGCCAGAACATGCTGCGTTAAGTTAGGGCAATGTTTGCTGGGTCACTATAATCAAGTGTCTCAATAATTAGGCTGCATTTGCATAGACTTAATTTAGCCATTAATTTATGAGGATGACATTGTTCAGCACTATATAAAAAGAAAAGGTTGAGTGAAATATACAGACACAGCATGTGTGTCCATTCCCTTCTCTTTATTTCATCGACAGCGCTGTTATTCCCTCCTAAAAATGTATTCAATACTACACCTGCATACACTGTGCATGTGCCACTAGGTACATATGCCACAAAGCACATTTTAAACGAATGCTTCACAAAAACTGTGTAAGTCATTCCTTTCAGAGTCAATTACATCTGGTATGTAATAAGTATGCCACTTTTGCCAAATAGAGTTATAAAAGCATATGCCAGCAGTTCTAAAGCTGGACAGAAAGGAAATGTCTTTCAAATGCTATCGGTATTTAATTGGCAAAAAAACTTTGAATAAAGCTTTCTGAAAGAATCAGATTTACAGGGAACTGCAGGGTTAGTACTGTTTAGTTAGTACTGCAGATGATATTGTCACATATCTTTTAAAGGATGTACTCTGCACAAACATGTGCATCATCACTGCACAACAAAAAAGTCATTGCAGTTTATGAATCAGGGAACCAAGTTTTTGTATTAATTGCAGCTACATAAACTGCCTAGTTCATCTTGGGTTCCTAGATACACTTTGCACCCGAACATGTATAATTGTTGCAAGAGATAGTTGTCCTGCAAATGAAACAAGTCGTGCAAGCAGTATGTACAGGCGATAACTAACAGCATGATGTTGTGAAACCAACGCGACTATCACAACTGTACGAGCTAATTTTTATGGTTGATTTTTTTGGCGGGTGTAGAAAAGTTGTGAGTAAGTCATTGAAAGTGATTTGGTTGTATACAGCATAACAGTGATATATTCCACGCTGACTCATTTCTTTTTTATATGTTCATGTTGGTCCTATGAAAAATTGATCGGTGCAGGCCGCGCCAGAATGTTTGAGAAACTTCTAGATTGTTTTAGACTATTTGCGTGTATGACACGTACTAGAAGTTACTAAGACAGTTTTTACTACTGTGCTCCCAACACGAGCCTCCGCGATAACGCTCGTTCCACCGACGGTTAGGCTATTGGTGGTCATGAACTACTGCGAGTGTGAGTGTGATCGAGTGAACTTGGTTTTCCGGGCACAAGTCAACTTGATTTAAGAGTTTCTTCTATAAACAGCTTATGGCCGAACGTCATGCCGTCATAAACAAACATGACAATAGCACTGCACGACTTAGATTGTCAGACGAGAAGCGGTTCTGAACGCCTGACGAATGATGTAGTACGTATACGTACTGGACGCAAAACGCGTGAGCTGAAGCGCGCTGGAAGGCTAGCTACTTTGTTTATCATACTTGTATGCGTGATAGCTTGAGATAACCACGTCATGTTGTCACAAATCTGGTCTCTAGAGATAATGTTGAGTATGATCTACTCGTTCGAGTAAAACTTGCGCCGTTGGGACCAGAGTTGAAAGCGGTGGAAACGAAAACATGTGCGTTACTTAGCCCTGAATTGTGATGTTACAATCTGTGCATTTGTGTGTGCATTCACGCCTGTAAAAGCACATGGAGATACTAATTTGATACGCAAGAGGTGTTAATTCGTATTAGTCTGCTTGCCATGAGCAACCCAAGATGCCCAATAGCTTCCGTTACATATATAGCTAGATTTTTGTCAGTCACATCTTCGATCAATGATCGTGCACCAAGGATGTTTATTCGGTCAGGGTGCACATGTATATGCACGTTCTCTTCTGTACGCATTCAATGGCGCTGTTCAAACTTAGTGGGAGCTTGCGCAAGAAGCTCTTACAAGTTGTTTACATCAGGGAGTGCCGCTCTCGATATGCTCACAACGAACATGCTCTACCGCTAAGGAAATATGCTTCACCGTGTGACATTTTTGTCCTGCAGTAAAGCCAAACAAATGCTACGTTGTTTTTAGGTGCACATACGATCGGCCCTTCCCCATGTGTAGATATGTATGTGTAAAGACCACGGTCGTATTCTATGATTGCGACAGTATTTGTAGCTACAGCCCCGTTTTCTACCTCGATAAGGGAAGTTTATTTTGAATTTGAATTCAGAGATGTTTTTCATGCGTTGCGTGCACCTTTATACTACATCAAGCGCTTAAATAATGACTGCCGTTTTATTAATTTATATGCACACCTATAAGCAAGCAGGGCTCATTGGTCGGCTATACAGTGAGTAGATAACGTTATTAAAAACGAATTAGATCATAATGGGTAACACTTATGTGCAGCAAAAAAGTGCGCGCATATATGCAAAAACAAGAAACTTGATAAGTCTATGTGGAAATAAAAGATTACTCTGATAAATCAAACTGATACACACATACTGCAGTTCGGCAGCAGTGCATCTTAAGCACACAACTAACGTTATCTGCTTTTGCAGCTGACGATCGCTTCATCTCTGGATCTGGATTTGTCACGCACGTGGAACAGGACACGGTGATAGCTGCAAGACTGCGGAACCACTTCGTTTCGGCCTTGCAACGCTCTCGTCAAACACTCACGTGGTTCCTGTGCGCCTTCTCTACCACAAGAGGGCAAGAGGACAACACTGCTGGCTTTAAAAGGTGACGGATCGACGACCGGGCTTGCAGTTCGGCAGCAGTGCATCTTAAGCACACAACTAACGCTATCTGCTTTTGCAGGTAAGAACTACACGTTCGATTTCCTACACTCTATACACTGCTGCCGGACTGCATCAAACTGCATTTGTACCTTCTATGTTTTTTACGCTAGTGGAATATCGCTATGCCAAAAAAGGCTGTGGACGAACTGCGTGCTGAGATAATTGATGAATTGAAGGAGATAAAAGAGAGTCTAGTAGAACTGAAAGAGCTCCAACAGGAAATAGATACCTTGGAGCCTTAAGAAAAGTGATTCACGCCGTTTTAACAGAAAACAAGGAGCTTAAAGTGCAAACTGCTAAGTTGGCACGAAAATTTGAGGAGCTAAAAACGTACCAACGCTCCAATAACTTAGAAATCAAGGGTGTTCCTGTTGATGAAAAACCGATAGCAATCATTAAAAAGATTGGCGAACTAGTTGCAGAAGTACTAGTTGCAGACGAAGCGCCAACAGCTAAGCATAATGAACATAACATAATTGTTCGATTTGTGCGCCGCATCAAGAGGAACGCTTTCCTCGCTAAAGCACGAAAGAAAAAAATTGATACCAGAATGCTTGGTTTTGATGAAAATCGTCCAGTGTTCATCAATGAGCACTTGACAAGGCAAGGCAAACAGTTACTGAGTGGTGTGAAACAAAAGAGAAATGAGGTTGGTTGGAAATATGTGCGGACCACTGGAGGGAAAGTAATGGCCAGACGTGATGAAACATCCCCTGTTCTGCATATTTTTAGCATTGATGACATCAGAAAGATGGTTGCCTAATCTTATTCACTCAAAGCATGTTTTTACTTTCTCAGTATAGTCATGGCTTCAATCGATAAATGCCTTTATCATGATTACATTTCCTTTAGAAATATATCTGCCGCGCTGGAAAAACATATTTCAGTCCTTCATTTAAACGCCCAAAGTTTAAAAAATAAGCAAGATAAAGTTGAAGAGTAGCTTCAACAGACCGAAACCAATCTCGATGTGCTTCTTTTTACTGAAACGTGGCTTTCTGAAAAGGATTATGCCTTCCGGCTCGATAACTACAGATATAATGGACTAAACCACACCTACGCTCGGGGTGGCGGCTTGGCTGTCTATGTACGAAATGATCTGAATTCGGAGATAATTTCGGATTTCTCGCGGAATAATTAAAACATTGAATGCCTCAATATTGGTATTCAAACAGTAACCCTTTCAGTACTCTACAGGCCACCTTGCGGAAAAAAAAGGATTTCTTTTCCTTTATGAATAAACTTCTGTCTTACCTCAGCGAAACAGGCAAAATGTTCGCCGTACTAGGTGATACGAACATAGACATGATGGCCGAAAATGCAACAACTAGAGAATATAAGCAGTTGATGTACTCTTACGCATGCTCGAATATGATTACCCTACTAACACGAGTGACCGCTTCTAGTGCCACCCTGTTGGATGTTTGTATCACCAATGTACATGCTCCTACTGTGACTGCTGGTGTCATATCCGTCGACATAAGTGATCATCTTCCAATTTTCGGTTTTCTGCCCTGCTCCAAAAAATTCAAGTGTAGCACCTTTTCCTATCGTCTCATTGATGAAACGACGATAGCCCTATTTCGCTCACTTATTAGCGAAATAAACTGGGAATATTAACTGCTTGAAAGTGACCCAAATAAGGCATACAATTCATTTTTCGACAAAATGATTGCTGGTTACGATAAAGCCTTTCCGCAACATAGTGTTACAAAACGATCTAAAAAAATTAGAAAACCATGGGTTAATACTGCGCTTCTCACAAAAATTAAAAGAAAAAATCAAATGTACCACACATTCATTAAAACACGGAATATTAATCAATTAGCCGAATTTAAGACTTATCGTAACCAAATAAATTCAGAGCTAAGAAAAGCGAAGGAAAAATATTACGAAAGGGTTTTCTCGCGTATATATACGAATCCAAGAAAAATTTGCCAAGAAAGTAAGAAGTTGTCTGGAGCGAATGCTACTTGTGAAAACGTACGAATATCTTCAGTAAATGGTGCTCTTACAGACGGTGAAGCTGCCAGTGCCCTAAATACTCACTTAGTTGAATGCTGTAACAGCAATTCCTTTGAAAATCCCGAGTATGTAAGACTCGCTGTAACGAAACAACCTGTGCCAAATTCTTTTGTATTATTTCCTACGACTGCAGGTGAAGTTGAAAAGGTAATCAGTAGTTTAAATGCAATGCAGCTGCAGGATTTGACGGTATACTGGCATCTCCCATAAAATATGTATCGGATATGATATCTACAGTACTAGCCCATATTATCAATAGAATGTTCGAATGCGGAATTTTTCCAAGCAAACTTAAAATAGCCCGTGTGTCTCCAATTCACAAAGGGGTGCAGACAATTCTGTAAACAATTTCCGACCTATTTCAATACTACCACTCTTCTCAAAACGTTTGAGGCTGTTATTAATCCACGACTGGAAGGTTTTTTAAATAAGTATGCTATAATTAGTACATCTCAGTATGGATTTCGGAAAAATAAATCATGTGAGGATGCACTCCTCAAAATAAAACATCAAATACTACAAAACATTGAAAATCGTTTATGCACGGTTGGTTTATTCCTTGACTTCCGTAAAGCGTTCGACAGTGTGAATCATGAAATACTGTTATCTAAACTTCATAGCTATGGGATACGCGGTACAACGTTAGATCTCATGCGAAGCTACTTAACGGATAGTTTTCAGTATGTTTCACATAATCAGGTTACCTCTCCATATCTTAGAGTACAGACTGGCGTACCACAGGGATCCATACTTGGCCCGGTATTATTTAACTTATACATTAATGACCTCCCAAGCATTTCACCTACACCGAACATAGTCATGTATGCGGATGACATTAATCTTTTCTTTTCCAACTCATCCCTACAACAGATTGTATAAGAAATTAATGATTATTCAGATTTATTATCTGACTGGCTGAAGTTAAACAAACTTCAATTAAATGTCAGCAAAACTAAGTATATAGCATTTAAATCAATAAATAAGCCAATGCCTGTCAAGATTACTGTATTATTTAAAGGAGAGCAGACAGAACAGGTATCAACGCAGACGTTTTTGGGGGTATGGTTTCAAGAAAACCTCTCTTGGGACAATCATATCAATAAACTCAGCAGCGACCTCAGTAAAGTAGTAGGCTCTATGTATAAAATTAGTAGTCTTATACCATTAACACTAAAGAAGGCAATGTACTACGCCCTCTTTCACTCAAAACTTAGCTATTGTGCAATAATATGGGGAACAACAACTGCAAAAATTTGCAACAAATTAACGAAACTGCACAAAAGGGCAATGCGAATTTTTGAAAACTATCATGGTAGACCGCGAGATTTACCCACACACAATCTTTTTGAGAAACACTCGTTAATCAGAGAAAATAAAATCTACTATTATAGATTACTTTTGCATATAAAAAAGGACAGGCTCCATGTTAGTAGCCTGCCCGTTTCTCCCCCTCGATATCAATTACGCCACCAAACGAGAATGCCACCACTTATGCGAACTAACTACGGGCGTCAGGACCTTAAGTATCAAGTACCCCGGCTATTTAACATTGTTGAACATCATATAGATTTTCATGCACCTCACTTTAAAAAATTTATAAAGAACTTTCTGTTACATTCCATGATAACTTCTCAATAAACTATAGCTGTCTAATTTTCTACCTGTACCGCATATACAGTTTGTGCTACAATTTGAAAGTTCACAATTTAATGCGTATAGGTATATATTCTTGGAGTGTCTGTATGATATGTTTGTTTTCATGAAGAGTTTTTATGTATGATGTCTATCTGTAATGCTTTATTTGCAGCGACAATTATGTACATGCATGTTTTGACTTTTTGGTTGCTCTATTGTTTGTATACTCGCATCGCATGCAAACATGTACACGCATGTCGAATGCGCATGGGAGTAGGAGCCTCTGTCAGGCAATACGGCCTTTAGCTCTTACTCCTCTTTCTGTATCAGAAAGAAAGAAATAAACTTCAAAGCTTCAAAAAAAAAACATATGTTAAAATGACATAGTTCATATATACCCAATAATTAAAATAATAAGTACATACACCACTGCACTAGTGAACAAAAATTATGCACAATGACGAATAATCATGTGGATCTGCGCCAGCGCACGTGCATTAAAAATTCATTGTGAAACATTGTGGCACGTGAATTCCTGAATAAATGCGAGAGAAAATGATTTTCGCGCAAATTCTGCATGTAAATGACGTGTTGCTTGAGCAGGTTACGCAAAAGTTAATGCAAATATGAACGAGTGCATGCTAGCACTCAGTTTAAAACAACTTAGGCGAATATCTTTCATTTTAGATCTTGGAAATTAAGCATGTTGTGGAAGAGAACCTAAGGAATCGCGGGTTAGATTGTGGCTGATGCGAATTTCATAACCAGCTACATGCATGAACATTGAACGAAGGTGTGCTTGTCAAAAGTTAACTACATATATGACAATATATCGTAGTCGGACCTCTGTACGTGATATGGCTATTGACAAGCATGCCAATAAGAGTTATGACCTCGTGCGCATCAAAGTGATATTTTCATGCGCTTTTATACGGGTATAGTTGTACGGCACTCCTGAATTGAAACAGGGCCGTTTAGGGCTAAGTAACGCACATACTTTAATTTCAACTGTTTTTAGCTCAGGCCAAATTTGTGTAATTTTGACACCAGCCTGTAGATAAGAGACAGAATTATCTTCAGAAACCAAATTCGTGGTGATGTGATGTGGTTACCACATCACATCACCTCGAGCTATTGCGCATATAAGTATGATAAAAACGAGCCCGCCAGCGCATCCAGGCACGATGTTTAATAAGCGGTGACAGTTCCCACTCCATGCACCGAGTTGACTGATTGGGACTTCTTAGAATACGCGTCGTTATCGCGGAGGCTTCGGTTTAAACTACTCGTGCCGTGGGTGCAAATTGTCTAAAACAATTTAGTAGAAGTTTTTCAAAGATTCTGGTAAGGTCATGGTGGTCGAAGGCCTAAAAATGAGCGTGCTCAGCACTTGCAGCAAAAGCAATAATAAAAATTTTACAATGAACTCAATTGTTATAAACTACAGTTGTGGCTTTCACGTGGGCTCTACAGCAATTCATAATATATTATGCAGCGAATTAGCGCATGTATGTCTTGAAACTATAGTTGTTAAGACATCGTTTACGCGTTAACGTAAACGCCGTTAATTACTTTGCACAACTTGTTTCTCTTGCAGTAGGAATCTACACAAGGTTCAAAGAGAAAACCCGCGGCAAGCCGTGTTTCCGTATACGGAAACACGGCTATTTGTTGCAGCTATAGCTGCAACAAATATTTACAGAAAACTTTGTTGGCTGAATTCATTTTGCAACAACTTTTTCTGTGAAGTGCAGATGTGATGCACAATATGTAAACCGGGATATGTGACGTACCATACTTTCAGATCATCCGCAGTAATAATCAAAAAGTGATTATAGCCCTGCAGTTCCCGAGAATACGTTCCTCTCAGAAAAATGTGTTTAAAGTTTCTCACCAAACCTTTGTCCCTTCTCTTCAACTTTAGTCATGCCGACATTCTTTCAACTTTCTCGCAAGTGTAGTATACTCATTTTCTTTTTCAATGATGTAACCCATACATGTTAGACGTGGTGCCTCTACTCCCGTACTGTTAAATGAATGACTTCACCAAATTTTTTTAGAGCACTTGTTCAAACTGTGCATGGCAGCCCACAATGCAGGCGTACTACTGAATCTGGTTTTCTTAGGAGGGTATCAAACAGCGCTGAAGATGAAATTTAGAGAAGGCAAAAGACACATATGTTGTTTCTGTCATTTTCACCCACCTTTCCTTTACGACGCTAACAAATTTTTTCCCCATCAAGCAATACACAACTTCATCCCGTCCAATGCGAATGCAGCCTACACACGAGCGAAATTACTGTGCCCTAGAAAACACAGCCCTAACTAGACATCGAACATTTTGGCACTATTTTTTCATTATAAGATAGCCTGACATAGCCTAATGATAAATAATGACTGGAGAAATCAGTCACAAAAAGAAATAACTATGTTGAGGATGGTGGAAGTGCAATATTGCTTGTCACCTTGGTCTCTGCTGCTTTTATGTGCTTCCATTCTGACACAAACACTTAACTCTGCTTTCTCGAGTTAGTAAGAACTTAATCGTAGTTCAAAAGTGGAAGAGGCTGGATGAGAATAGAAGCTCAGCGAAGTGGCCCCACCTTAAAAACCCCATTAGTGATTTGTCACTTAATCTCTACTCCCTCCTACACGTACCTCTGCCTTAGAGAAGAGTTTCTATGTGTGAGTTTTGTACTGCATGGTTAGAGCTACACAGTGACTATGCATGCATCCCTGGCATCAATGGAGCCATAGAGGAAACCAGCGTATGAATTTAACTTTATTGTAGGGCACACAATACTGTCACATTCTATTATAAAACTGACGAGTACGAAAGGGAGGATATAAACATGTTTAGTACATGCTGTAAATAGAATACAAGAGTTATTTTTTCTACGAGCTCATTTAGCAAGAAGGCAAAAAAGTGAAGGTGCACCTGTAATTTGGAAGCATAGTAAACAGCTAGTGGATTAAGCAACGAAGGTAGGCCAGGCCTATTAGAATCCACTTTGTAGGTGGCTTCCAGGCACATGTGCAATCCCAGATAATGCACCCAGGGTCTAAGATGTTAAAGTGTGAATGCAGAAAATGAGAAATAGGCTAATGAGCTTGTTAATGTAAACAAATTGGCAGATCCCACATGCAGTGGGAGTCGATGATATGCGACGCACGAATGAGGAAGGTTGATATGTTGCTTAAATTCAGAAAAACGTTACAAAGTGGACGTAAATTATATCGAACACGACTTCCATGTCACGATTATTATGTTTGGACATGTCATTTACCTTCATCGTCTATTCACGTCCTGTGATACCAAATTTGGTATATGTGGAGCTAGCGAAACGGCTGCGAGCGCGCTATGAGCATAGCATAAAGAGGTGTTTTACATGACAAGCATATCATGATTAGCAGGCTTGCACGTGTCATTTACCTTCATTGTCCATTCACGACACATGATTACCGAATTTTTTATATGAGAAGCTAGCGAAACGGCAACAATTGCATCATGAGCATGGTATATGTCATGTTTATCATGTTTGCACTGATAATATACCTTCATAATCTATTGATGTCTCATAACACCAAATTTGGTGTACATGAACCTAGCAAAACAACTAAAGAGTACTATGAGCGTAGCATGTAGTCGTGGTTTACATAGCCTGCATGTCATGATTTCATTCTTAGGGTCAGTATTTTATGTTCGCCGTGCAGTCATGTCATACAATACCAGTTTTGCAATATGTCATGTAAATGTAAGCAGCGCAAGAGCAGCAAGACTACGGAATGTAAATCAAGACATTCATGACATACATGTAATGATTTTTATGTTACAACTAGTCACTTATGCTCACCATACAATCATGTTACACCATACCAATTTCGGTATTGATACCATTACCGAAACGCCCAGGAGAGCTAAGAGTCCTAGGCGGCTAAATGGAGAAATATGGTCAAAGTCGCCAAAGTTTGCTAAGAAACGCTTTGTATTTAATAAACTAAAAGAGTGAAGCAGCAAAGAAATAATGTAATCAAAGGAGCACAATTTAGGGTCTTGCTCTTAGTTTTTCAAGCTGTAAAGGAAGGGCAAGATGGGAAACAGCTATACATGATTGTGGTTCACCAAAGCTAGTGCTATTCAGGTGCACTGGAACTCTTCCAGGAGAGGACAATGTTAAATCTATTTGAGAAAACATGCACCAGCCTTTCAGTGAATGACAGTGCACCTTCTGCTGCTATCTGCAGGTATGTAAAGCACAATGAAATTAAAGCACATCCTTCTCTTGTAGGTCAATGCATGTGACAACACAGCTTTCAGAAGTGAATCGTTATTATACATTATTTCATATATTCAGTATTCTCAAGAAAGGCATAGTGAGAAGTAGAAATGAACTGAGCATGCAGCACTGAGGCTTGCTGGGCATTCTTCTGTAGTATGCCACTTTAGGTTGTAAAACTGAAAACACTGGAGTGTATGTCTTTTTTCGTAGCGCTGTTGTTGTAGCAAGCTGCTGCTGAAAAAACAGTCATCTGCCAGTTGTATGTCTGGCATCTAAAATGTGTAGGCGGGGAGGGCAGGGGGAGATGGGATCCTGAGCAACAGTGGATGCAGACAAGTGGACTATTTTCACAAGATGCTTTAGTTGTTCTAAGATAGGAGCCTGCACATACAACTTGGCCTGCTCATACAATGCTGAAAAAAATGACTTCGTTAAATAAAATGAGAAATTGAGAGTTTAGCTACATCACACTCATAACAAAATTTTCCACCGTGCAGGGTTCAATTGACTAAGAAGGAAAAATTGACTTCAATGGTCTATCTATCTAGCCGCCTACGTCTAGTCGCTCTCGTGATCACACCTTTAGCTTTGGGTAAACCAAATTTGTATGGGAGGGTAAGAACGTTTGACGAATACAATTGCCCGTCAGGTCATCAATAATGCCGCAATACCATTGCGTATGTTGTCAAACCCTTTCTTCCAGATGAGTGGCACACATCTGGCAGGTATGCGGTTATGTGCCCCAGGTGATTGACAGTTTGTCTACTCAAGAATGGCAAGAAATAATATTGGTAACTTTAACACGACAACATCCAGGAAAAAGTCAGTGTTGACCTTATAAATGTAATGAATATATATTAGGGCCCCCGCAGGAATGAAAACCAAACATTCCGCGTGGCAATCAAGTATTTTACCACAGAGCCACACCAGGTCTCGATACTGCTGTGGAAATAGACACCACTCAGGCACAATGTCAATTGCATGCTAAATATAGAATTTTATAAAAATTACAGATGCACTCCTATGATGCAGCCGTCACGACCAGTTCACGTCAATTGTAGTTAAGCGCCATACACTTTGGTAGATTTATGTAGCAGTGTTCGGGGCTACCATCCTTGAGAACACAAGCGCTACATATCAGCTTACCACGTCTGATGATGCTAGCACTGATGTTGCTGCTAACATCATTGCGCAAATGTAAACAACTGGTTATATATTTTTTATTTATTTACAAACACTGCAGGCCCTGTTCGGGCCCAAGCAGGAGTGGGTAACAAATGTCAGTGACAAAACAGAATAAGAAAATACAATACTAGGTACGAAATTAAAAAAACGTCAACATCAGGGAAAATATAAATAATACATAGCAATAATTGCATTCATACCGAAATACAAAAAAATCTCAGCACTAATAAGGAACATACTATATTGCATATTGAAAATCAAGTGTTAGGTCATTGACGAAATGGGCGAACGATTGTGTCGTGTACGCGTTACCGACCTCCTGAGGTAACTTGTTCCATAATGGAAGAGCATGAGGGAATAATGAGTACTGATGAACGTTGAGATGACTGAATGGTTGTCTAACTGTTTTATTATGATGAATACGGTCAAAGCGCACGGACGGGTCGGTTATGTAGCGATTCGGGGGAATTTCGAAGTGACCATGGTACAATTGATAGATGAATTTTAATCGAGAGACTATTATACGATGAGCGAGTGTTTTCAGATTCGCCTTCTCGCGAAGGGCAGAGACGCTTGCAAGACCAGAGTAGCTAGAATAAATGAACCTCAGAGCCAGGTTTTGGATCCTCTACTTTTTTATTAAGTATTTTTGATACGGTGCCCAGACCGGGTCTGCATATTCTAACTTAGGCCTGATAAGCGCTTTGTAAGCTGTTAGTTTTATAGAAGGAGAAGTGCGACGCAGTTTACGTTTTAAAAATGCCAACTTCTTTAGCGCATTGCTACAGATGCTATCTATATGAGTTTCCCAATTTAAATTGCTTGTAAGCGTGACACCCAGATATTTCACTCGTGTAGCCTTTTAAACATAAGCGTTAATATTGGCATATTGGAATGCTAATGGGTTTTCTTTGTTCGTAACTGTGATGAATGCCGTTTTTGATGCGTTGAGCTTCAAGCCCCGCTTATCACACTAGGCGCAGATGGATAACAATGCATCGTTGAGTGTAGCTTGATCAGGATGCTGAACAATGTCGGCATGAATAACACAATCGTCCGCGAAAATTCGGATTTTCACAGGTGATTGAACTGAGAAATAAATGTCATTTATGTACACTAAAAACAATAATGGTGCAAGCACAGATCCTTGCGGCACTCCTGAGTGTACATCTAATGAGTCAGAAACGCCGTCATTGACCATCACATATTGTTTCCGTGATGACAAATAGCATGCAACCCAACGGACAATATTGTGATCAACCCCATTAGCTGACAGTTTCGTAACTAAAACATTGTGTGGTACTAAATCAAATGCCTTAGAAAAATCTAAAAACACTGCATCGATATGGCCCTTAAAGTTTAGTGAATTTGCCAAGTCATGAGTGATATCGGCTAATTGAGTTGAAGTGGATAGGCCAGACTTGAATCCACGTTGGTTGTCATGAAGCAGTTTATTGTCTTCCAGATGTGTCATAATCGCCTTAAATATTATGTGTTCTAGTAGCTTACAAGCTCTGGATGTAAGGGAAACTGGCCTATAGTTGCTTAATTCTAATGGTGAGCCAGATTTATGAATTGGGACTATTCTTGCAGAGCACCTGTCATCGAGTATCACACAAGTTTCTAAGGAAGTTACATATATTTATACAAATTTTCTGAAACCCAGATTGCATATCTACCATGAAAAGCGTTTGATATATCATCAGGACCCGGAGATTTCTTTATGTCTAATTTACACAAGAGGCTAAAAATACCTTCTTTACTTAAATATACTTTAGGCATATGTTTAACGAGTGTGTAAGCTGGCAAGTGCGCATCTGAGACCGCCCGCGTAAATACGGACTGAAAAAAGGCGTTGAAACTTTGAGCAGTGACAGCAGCATTATCAGTAGTTTTAATCTCTGTCATGGTTTTTTATCTTTCGATAAGTAACGCCAGAAATGTTTGGGTTGGTGTGTGATGAAGGAAGACCGAGTAGACGAAAAAAATTGGTCTTTTGCTACATGCATCTTTTCGTGAAAAATGTCTACTAGACTTAGTAGCCGTTTCTTGTCACCACGTTTACGACAGCGTTTGATTTTGCGCTTCATTAGAATCAATCCACGGTTCATCAATATAAAACATATGTGACCGTTGAACATACATCTGTGCATACTATATTCGTCCGTTTTGCTAAATACACCACAGCCATCTTCCTTCAGTGGTACACGTAAGTCTCAAACGGTAAATTATGTTATTGTACAAGATTTTTATACATTAAAAGAAGTCACCACTTTTCAGTGCTTTTTTTGCGGTTCTCCTACTTGGATGAAGTTGTTTTTTCCCCCTAAAAGTTCACAAACTTTTCAATTACATAAAAAAGAAAACAGGTGGCTATTTGTTTTTTTAATCTTCAAAAGGGATTGATACAAGTTATTTGCTTACAAGGGTGCCATTTCACGCCGGAAAATGAGGCACGCGTGGACAGGAACCTACGGGGTGCAAACCACACGTACTACATACCCAGGCGTCGAACACTTGTTAATGTACAACTATTGATCGTGCAGCTGTATGGGGCTTGAGTAGTGCCATAAAGGCTCTTTCAATTTGATTCGTGTTTTTCAACCATGAACGACTCACTTCTGAATTTGTACACGATCGTGCAAATTACGTAGTGTAACACTTGCATGGCTTAACCGACAGAGAAAATCGGCCTTGCCTACCGATAAAACAGCAGTAATGCCATTTATTAATTGATACATTCAATGAGCAAGCGGCAAAACAGTCAAAGCATGTTGCCGATCAAGCACAGTGAAAAACATACTTTCACGCTCAGTAAAAATTGTACAACGAACGCTGCCACCTTACACACACAAAAAAATAAAATATTCGCAATCACAAAAATGACGCTGAAGCATGCAGTGACAGTGCAAGTAAGGTCTCTAGTGCAAGAGACTAAAGTGCAAGCTCAAGCGCCGCAAACACCATCCGCGTGCGTCAAGCACATGGGCAACGATAAGCACAATCGCAGTGCTCGTGTTCACCACAAAGACACCGCAATCAGCACACGTCCAGCACAACACAAATGTACACAGCTCGCGATCGCGTACAGCTCATCCCACACACGCACGAATGCACACACGTCGCACACCGAGAAAACCTGAGGTTGCTTGACCCCCTGTTACCCAAAAGCCACAGCACACCACACGCAAGGAAAATATGCCCAGAGAACCAGATTTAACGCTGCAGAGAACCTCAGGTTGCCTGACCACCGTTCTCCAAAAGCCATAGCTTTGCACGGATTCAAGCCAGGCTGGGTGAAAATAGCTTTTGCGTTATTTTCACCGGGTCGTAGCAGTCACTGGCTGTGTTTCAATACTCACCGTAGACGGCTAAATAGACAGCTAAATAGACGACGGCCATCTTAAGTCCCATTCTAATTTTCACGTAGCCGGCAAAGTAGACAGCTCCGAGAAGACCGCATTTTAGACAATTACGATGCAGGCTACTTTGCTGTCTAAACAAGATGGTGGCTCAGAAAGTCGCTCAGATAGATAAAATCTCGCCAGAATGGTCGTCTTCGCACAAGCAGACGCTTTCCCAGACGCTCAATGTGAGTAACGTGTATTTGATTTTGATTTCAACACGAAATAATTAAGCCAGAAATTACAACTGTTACGTTTGTTTCTTTTAGGTTTTTCTTCTCGACGCGAGGTGGCGCGTCGTCGCGTAAAAGCTGTCTAAATGTGTTCCATTTCTCGGATAGCATGAGCTCGGTGCGGTCTTCTAAGAAGTCTGCGGTGGCTGTCTACGTGCTGTCTAAGAATTGGAACATAGCCACTGTAGTACACACACTTGCCTAATCTTCGTACTTTTGGGTGGCGAATCATACTTGCGGCTTCGTTTTTTGCTGTGTTTCAGTTTTGTTTTGAAATAAAGAACGAACCCTTTTGATCATAGTGACTTGATTCAAAATGGTAAGCCTAAAAGAATAAAGTTGTGAAGCGCAAACGGTGAAGATTTGCTAATTTAGGTGTTCGTGAAAAAACAGATCAAAGCCACACGAATACACAAGGAGCCAGAAGCAGGCAAGAATTACGAGAATTAGACAAATTCCCATCATTCCCATGGTAGAGTGTACTAGAAGTGTGGAGTGGCGTGACCACGCCTCGCCGCCTGACCCCTTCCGCGTTGCCCGCAGCGTCGGCGCTGCAGTCGAATAGTACTTTATTTATAATTATAGGTCAGCAGTTAAAATTTCTGTAGCACCTATTTTATCGTTCGGCTTTTTCGGGGGTCAGTCACCAGGTATTCATTAGTTTGTGCGTGTGTGCGTGTGATTTTTTGTTTTCTTGTTGTTTTTCTTTTTCTTTTGCCACCCCGTGGGGGAGGTGCACGTACATTGAACACGCAATTTTTTGTAGTAGAGCTTAGACTTTCTCTTTTTCGTAGGGCAGGGCTCGAGTTTTGTAATTATCAAGTGAGACAAGTCATAGGGACAATTGGCGTCGGAAAGACATGGTTAAAAAGACTGTGAAGTGTTCAGGATATGGGGTTGGTTTGAAAGTGGTCCCAAGTGTAGTAGCGGAAGGAGAAGAGGCTGACGCGAAGTGTAGACAATGTGAGGTCGAGAAAAAAATGGAGAAAATGATAGTTACCCAGAGTTACCTGCTGATGAGAATCACCGAGCTCGAGACTGCGTTGGCGACAGAGCAAGAGAAAATGAGGGCTATGGGAAAAAAGCTGAAGTCCGTCGAGGAAGCACCAGCCAAGGTAAACAGAGGAGAGGCCTACGGAGAGAACAGTAGGGAACCGGCAACCAGAACTGTGGAGAAGAAAGAGGAAGCAAGTTTGGAAAAAACAGGTTGAGCTGGTTCATTTGTCGCAAGGCCCTGCTTCAGCGAAGTAGTGGTGTGGCTGGGAGGGGCCGACAAAGCAGCCAGCGTCACACGTGCAAGTAACTCTCAGGTGCAGGACGCTCCAGCTGAAAAGTCACAGCATGTGATAATCGCTGGGAACTCGAATTTATATTGATGCATAGAAGCCATAAAAGAGAGGGTAAGAGGTGACAATAGGGTTGCAGTAAGGGCGTTCTCAGGACGCAAGCTGGAAGCAGTCATGAGGCAAGCGAGCGCAAAACTCAAAACTACAGCTGATAGACGAAACCTCGTAATAATTTCAGCCGGTTTAAACGATGTCTAAAATGAAGATACAGCAGGACTAGGAACTACACTGGCGAGAGGTGTCGATGACATGCGCGCCATTTCTCCTCAGGTACAGGTTGCGATATGCACGATACCGGAGGTACCGGTGCGTAATAACAACCTGCGAAGAGTGGTTGTCAACGCGAACCAAGAAATATGGCGGATGAGTCGAGAGAAAGGCTTTGAGGTGGTGGAAATAAACAAAGAGGTGCATAGGTGGGGTGATTTTCAACGAGACAGAATTCACTTAGATGGGCGGCCAAGTCATGAGGTGGGTTGGCGACTTGCAGGACGCGCAGTAGCTTTTTTGGGGGGCAAGCGGGCCCTTCGGGGTGCAGGATAGCTACTAACGAGGAAGACAACCAGGGAGACTCTGACAGGTGATATGGAGAGATAAGGTTCCAAAGTGGCACTAATATCTAAGATAGGTAGAGTCCGGGGCAGAAATAGACGTAGCCATGACAGCCGAGCCAATTCAGACATAGGGTATATTAACATGCAGGGTCTAGGAACAGGCTGAAGTGGGAAGAGATAGATGAACAGCTAAGGGAGGGGAAGCCTATGGTATACGGTTTTGTAGAAAGACATCTCAGGGACATGGAACATCCTCCTATCAATGCAGACTACGCGTGGGAATATTGTAATAGAACACAAGGCAGCAGAAAGGGGTGGTGGTATTGGGGCATTCATTCATAAAAGTACAGACTGGCAAAGGGTCAAGCAGGAGTGCAAGGAACATTTATGGCTAAAAGGGAAAGTGGCAGGGCAAATGACACTCCTTGGTTTCGTGTACTTGTGGACGGGAGCAAAGGCCAGAGAGGAAAGCCAGGCAATGGTAGGGTGTATATCAAAGGACATTCAGGAGTTAGGAGGAGAGTGCGAGCTAATTATACCAGGAGATATGAATGCGCACATAGAAGGCATACCGACACAACGGGCAAAATGATCATGGATATGTGTGAAAGGCTGGATTTGATCATTTGCAACAGTACCGAGAAGTGTGAAGGGCAAATAACATGGGAAGAAGGAAGGCGGCAGTCGACGATAGATTACGCACTGATGTCACATAGGATGTATCATAAGGTCAGGGGGATGCACATAGATGAAGTTGGCTCCAGAAGTATGGGTAGTGATCACAAATGTATCAAGCTAAGTTTGGAAAGAGCGGTGAAAATGGGAAGGAGACAAGATGAGCAACTACAGGAAAATTTTTATCCAGAAAGGCAAATTGAAATAGCCACTAAACAAATTGAGAAAGTAATCACGGAGGATAACAAGACAGTGTGGACATACACGAATCTAATTAGACTCTTTGAGCTAGAGCTTGCTAAGGCACGTGACAAGTCACCCTGGAAAAGAAGGCACAAACCCAAAAGTTGGTGGGATGAGGAAGTTAAGAGAGCCATAGCAAAACGTCAGGAAGCCTCTAGGGAACACAGACATGCTAAGCAGCGGGTGAACCGACAGATGATGTGGAAAGAAAATGGGGAACCTTTCTAAGCTGAAGAAGGGATGCATCCCTGCTGATCAATGAAAATATTAGAAAAAAGGGAGCCCATTGGGTGGCAGAAGTACATAAAAAAATAGAAAGGCAGCTGTGAAATTTTGGAACCATTTAAACTCCCTAAAAATGAGACGAGCCTAGAGCAGAGGTTTATAACTACAGCTTAAGGTGCTAGGTTAGAAGAGGACGAAGCTATTGAATATATAAGAACAACGGTGACAGAACAATTTCAACAAAAAGTGCTTTATGCACCACAATAGACAAGGATGAATCAAGTGGCGCAATGGTTTCATTTTCACAACAAGAGTGGGAAAGGGCTGAGAAAAGGGTTCCAATTAGTACATCAACAAGCCCAGATGGCATTCCATTTATGCTGATAAAGACATTAGGTCCGAAGTCTAAACATACTTTGAGAGAGGCAGTGAGCAGAACAATAATCGATGATGAAGTCCCTGATGGATGGAAACTTAGCAGGATGAGCATGATTTATATAGAAAAGGGGGACAGAGATGACATAAACAACTACCGTCCTATTACAGTGACATCAGTGGTCTACAGGCTGGCGATGCAGATTATAAAGGAAAGACTGCAGGCATGAACAGAGGATGAAGGGGTGCTGAGGGAACTGCAGAATGGATTTCGGAAAAACAGGAGGTTGGAAGACAATCTGTTCTCACTGACGCTGTGCATCGAAATAGCAGAAAAGGAACACAGGCCCCTGTGGCTAGCATTTTTGGATATGAAGGCAGCGTACGATAGCGTGGTTCAAGAGGAATTGTGGGGAATACCGGACACACAAGGCGTGGAAGATGTAGTCACTAATCTTTTAAAGGATATTTCTAAAGGTAACAAGGTAATTATAAAGTGGGAAAAACAAGTATCCAAGCCTGCAGAGGTAAAACGGAGGCTAAGGCAGGGGTGGCCCCTGTCGCCCTTATTATTCATGATGTACCTACAAGGATTAGAGGCCAAATTAGAGGGAAGGCGACTGGGCTTCAACCTCTCTTTTGTCAAACAAAAAAAAAACTCATTAAACAGGCACTACCAGCATTGATGTACGCAAATGATATAGTGCTAGTGGCCGACAACATGGAAGATTTGCAGAGATTGGTGGACATTTGCGGTAACGAGGGAGATAGGTTAAATTTCAGATTCAGTAAGGAAAAGTCAGCAGTAATGATTTTTAATGACAATGAAGGTAGTGAGCTTACAATACAGGAGATCACGCAAGAAATAACAGATAAATACAAATATCTGGTCGTACGGATAAGCAATGGGACCGAGTACCTAAGGGAACACGAAGTATACGTACCGACTAAAGGTAACAGGAATGCAGCGGTAATTAAAAACAGGGCACTGTGGAATTACAATAGGTATGATGTTGTGAGAGGAATATGAAAAGGGGTCATGGTTTCTGGTCTGACGTTCGGCAATGCGGTCTTTCGCATGAGATCAGAAGTTCAAGCAAGATTAGAAATGAAGCAACGTGAAACAGATAAGCTTGCCTTAGGAACACACGGGAATACATCAGATCAGGGAGTACAAGGTTATATGGGATGGACATCATTTGAAGGCAGGGAAGCTAGCAGCAAGATAAAATTTGAGAAGCGATTGAGAGAAATGGGGGAGAAGCGTTGGGTTAGGAAGGTATTAAGCTACTTGTACATGAAGAATTTCGACACAAAATGGCGGAAGCGAACCAGAAAATTGACTGGTAAATACTTAGAAAACAGCTAGCAGGGGCCCAAACCAAAAAGAATTATTGGTTAAGAAGAAGGTGAAAGAAACTGAGACCAGTACGTGGAGGATCGGCATGATTAAGGAGTCCGCACTAGAGATCTATCAAACTTTTAAGCAGGAAATTGCCAAGAAAAGGATCTATGATAATACTTGGGGTAGTTCTCGACTGTTTGAGGCCAGGACGGGAGTATTGAAAACCAAGACATATTGGGCCAAATTTGCATTACGGTAAGTTTTGCACGAAACGAAACCTGGATAATATCACTGTTTTCCACCAACTTGCACAAAATGCTTTATCAGACATTGACATCTCTGAGAAAGTTGACATCGTTTCGCGAGGTTTCAGAATGCTTACATGCGCTTTCATGCCAGAAGTCATGCTTTCATGCTTTACGCTTTCATGCAACATGCATGATATAGCAATTTCGCACTTGTAACGGTAAATAGGTACACTGATTTGTGTGCTTTCAGATTATTTCATATGATATAGCCGTTTCGTATTTGCAACAAAACAACACTATCTCGCTAGTTGAGGCCGTTTTGGGTGGTTTCAAGACGCTTCATGCGCTTTCCCGATATTTGCATAACATAGCAGTTTCACACTTGTAATGGCAAAAAACGCAGTGTCTGGGTAGTTCAAATCATTTTGTGTGCTTTCACAATATTTCACATGATATCGCAGTTCCGTACTCGCAACAAAACAACACACTCGCTAGTTGTCATTTTCGGTGGTTTCACGATGTTTCCTAGCTTTACTTAACATACCCTGACCTAACCTAACCTTCGCACTTTTAGCGTTACAAAACATTTTATACGCTACTTAACATCGTTTTGTGCGACTTTAAGACGCTTTCAAGCGCTTTCACATTTGATATCGCAGTTTCCGACTTGTAACTGACAAACAATGTATCGCGATAGCGCATGGCAGTGTCGTGAAACCGCACAAAAGTATGTCAAGTAGCGACTGAAGGGTTTTTTACGCTAGAAGTGCGAAGGTTAGGTTTGGTAAGAATATGGTATGTTATGTTAGGTCAAGTTTGGAAGCATCGTTAAAGCACCTGAAACCTTCTCAACTAGCGAGTGTTCCGTTCCGTTGCAAGTGCAAAACTACAATATTATGTGAAATATTGGGAAAGAAAACATAGTGAAATAGTGAGATACTGCGTTTTGTACCCTTACAAGTGCGAAAGTGCTATATCATGCAGAAGTCGTGAAAACACATGAAATTTTTCCACTGTGCACAAAAAATTGTGCTCAAGCGAGATACAACGTTTTGTAAAGATACAAGCGCGAAGGTTAGGTTATGTTAGGTTAGCAAGCGTCATGAAACCGCACTCAACTAGCCAGATACAGTGTTTATTATGGTCACAAGTAAAAAAAAAATTGAAATCAAATGTTAAGGTGCATGAAAGCATCGCGAAGCCTCACAAAAGAAGGTCAAGTAGCGAGTAACAAATTTTAAACGCTAGAAGTGGGACGGTTAGGTTTGGCTAGGTTATGGTTGGGTTATATCTTGGTTAGGTTATGTTATGGTTAAAATTAGGTTAGGTTGCTATGAAGCGTCGTGAAACCCAAACGACGTCAACTAGCAAGCTAGTGTTGTTTTTTTGCAACTAGAAAACCACGATTTCATGTGAAATATTCTTAAACACACAAAACAATATACAGATGTACCGTTATAAGTGCGAAACTGCTATATCATGCAAGTGGCAGTAAAGCGCATGTAAGCTTAGTGAAACCTCTTGAAACCATGTCAATGGTGTTAGATACATGGTTTTGTAATTTATGGTGGAAAACTGTCATATTATCGAAATATCCTAAAAGGGGCACGAAACATAAAAGGTGCAAGATACAAGTGCGAAGGTAGGTTAGCATAGGTTAGGTTAGGAAGCGTCATAAAACCGCACGAAACGATGTCAACATGCAATATACGGTGTTTCTTACGGTTACAAGTACAAAAATTGCGATATCAATTGTGGAAGCGCATGAAAGCGAAGCCTCACAAAAGGATGTCAAAAAGCGAGTAAAGAGTTTTTAACGCTACAAGTGCAAATGTGAGGTTATGGTTATGGTATGTTATGGTTAGGTTATGTGAGGTCGAGTGAGGAAGCATAGTGAATCCACCCGAAACCATGTCAACTACCGAGACAGAGTGCTGTTTCTCTCACCCCAACAAGGTGAGACAAATAGGGAAAGTGCGTGTTTTTGTGTCCTTGTCGTGGTGCGTTATACCCTTATAAATGATGATGCCCGACCAACTAGCCCGGCAACGTGTCAGCAAAGTTCATGTTCTGTTTAGCTTCAAGAAAAAAACTTTTATGTCGTGTGAAATATTGTTAAAGAAAAGAAAACGATGTGAACTAGCGAGATATAGCGTTTTGTAAAGATACTATTGCGAAGGTTAGGTTAGGTTAGGTTAGGAAGCGTCATGAAACTGCTCTAAACTAGCCAGATAGAGGGTTTATTACCGTTACAAGTACAAAAATTGCGAAATATATACCATGAAAGCGCATTAAAGCGTCCCCATTCTGCAAAAAAGGGTGTCAAGTAGCGAGTAAAGCGTTTTTAACGCGAGAAGTGCGACGGTTAGGTTTGGGTAGGATATGGTTAGGTTGTTAAGGTTAGGATTAGGTTCGGTTATGTTAAGAAACCGTCGTGAAACCACCAAAACAACGTCAACTAGCGAGATACTGTTCTGTTTTGTTGGTAGAGCACACAAGACAATGTACCGATGTACCGTTACAAGTGCAAAACTGCTATATCATAAAAATGCCGTGAAAGCGCATTTAGGCATCGTCAAACTCCACGAAACAATCTCTACTGATTCAGATATGTCATTATGTCAGATACAGCGTTTTGTACAAGTTGGTGGAAAACTGTGATATGCAAATATTGTATAGGAGCACGAAACATTGCAACCTACCGAGATATAGTGTTTTGTTAAGATTCAAGTGCGAAGGTAGGTTAACTTAGCTGAGGTTAGGAAGCGTCATGAAACCACAAAAAACGATGTCAACTAGGTAGATACAGTGTTTTTTACCGCTACAAGTACAATAATTGTGATATCAAATGTGGAAGCGCATGAAACCACCGTGAAGCCACAAAAAAGAATGTCAAGTAGCGACTTAAGGGTTTCCTAACGCTAGAAGTGTGAAGGTTAGGTTTGGTAAGGTTACGGTATGTTATGGTGAGGTGATGTTAGGTCAAGTTAAAAGCGTCGTGAAACCACCTGAAACCATGTCAACTAGCGAGAGAGTGTTCACGTGAAATATTGTGAAAGAAAAGAAAACGATGTGAAATAGCGAGATACTGCGTTTTGTACCGTTACAAGTGCGAATCTGCTATATCACGCAGATGTCGTGAAAGCGCATGAAAGGATCGTGAAACCTCACGAAACACTGCAACTAGTGACACAGCGTTTTGTACTGTTAAAAATTAGAGGAAAATATTGATATCATGCAAATATCGTAAAAGTGCACGAAACGGTGTTTTCTTGCGAGATACAGCGTGTTGTAAAAAATACAAGATAGAAGGTTAGGTTAGGTTAGGAAGCGTCTTGAAACCACACTCAACTAGCCATATACAGCGTTTATTAACGTTACAAGCACAAAAATTGCGGAATTAAATGTTGTGAAAGCACATGAAAGCGTCGCGAATCTGCACAAAAGTAGTGAGTAAAGCGTTTTGAATGCGAGAAGTGTGACGGTTAAAAGTGGGGAGCTTGGGCTAGTTGCTGTGGCATGACGATGTCAGAGGTTGGCGCTCGTGTCCTTCGTGTCCTTCTTGTCTCTGTGTCGTCGTTTTGTTCTCGCGCTATAACTATCGTCGCGACGTTTAAGTTTGGTTAGGTTATGGTTAGGTTGTTATGGTTAGGATTAGGTAAGGTTATGTTATGAAACCTTCGTGAAGCTACTCTAAAGACTGTCAATTAGCGAGATAGTGTTCTGTTTTGTTGCAAGTGCAAAACTGCGATATCATGTGAAATATTATGAAAGAAAAGAAAGCGATGTGAATTAGCGAGATACTGCGTTTTGTACCATTACACGTGCGAAACTGCTTTATCATTCAGATATTGTCAAAACGCAAGAAAGCATCGTGAAACCTCAAGTAACGATACAACTAGCGAAACAGCGTTTTGTATCGTTAAAGGTAGGGAGAAAATGTAATATCATACAAATAGTATAAATGTGCACAAAACGATGTGTACATATAGTCTAGCGAGATGCAGCGTTTTGTAAAGATACAAGTGCGAAGGTTAGGTTAAGTTAGGAAGCGTAATGACACTGCACTTAACTAGCCATATACAGCGTTATTACGGTTACAAGTAAACAAATTCGAAATCAAATGCCTTGAAAGCGCATAAAAGTGTCGCGAAACCGCAAAAAGTAGGTAGCGAGTAAAGCGTTTTACACTAGAAGATCGACGGTTAGGATTGGTCAGATTATGGTTGGGTTATAATATGATTAGGGGTTGGTTAGGACTAGGTTAGGTTGTTATGAATCGTCGTGAAACCAAAACGATGTCAACTAGCGAGTTGGTGTTGCTTTGTTGCAAGCAGAAAACCACAAATTCACGTGAAATATTGTTAAACACTCAAAACAATACACCGATGTACCATTACAAGTGCGAAACTGCCATGTCATGCATATACCGTTAAAGCGCATGTAAGCATGGTGAAACTTCACGAAACCATGTCAAAGCTGTCAGATACAGCGTTGTGTACAAGTTGGTGGAAAACTGTGATATTATGCAAGTATTGTAAAGGTTCACAAAACAATGCAACCTGTCGAGATACTGCGTTTTGTGAAGATACAAGTGCGAAGGTAGGTTAGGATAGGTTAGGTTAAGAAACGTCATGAAACCACACGAAACAATGTCAGCTAGCCAGATAGAGCGTTTACTACTGTTACAAGTACAAAAATTGTGATATAAAATGTGGAAGCGTATGAAAGCGCCGTGAAGCCGCACAAAAGGATGTCAAGTAGCGAGAAAAGAGTTTTTGACGCTACAAGTGCAAATGTTAGGTTATGGTTATGGTATGTTATGGTTAGGTTATGTGAGGTCAAACTTGGAAGTGTCGCGAAACCACCCGAAACCATGTCAACTAGTGAGATAGTGTTCTGTGTCTCATTTATAAACGTATAGCGCACCACGACAAGGAGAGACAAAAAGAAAAAGTTCGTCTCACTTTTTGTGTCCTTGGTGTGCTACACCCTTATAAATGATGAACCCCAACACACTAGCCCGGCAACGTGTCAGCGAATTTCGTGTTATTTCGTTGCTGTGAATTAGCGAGATACGGCGTTTTGAAAAGTAAGAAGTGTGAAACTGCTATATTTCCACCCACACGTAGTGGGTCGACTACAAGAGCAGCTTTCAAGCTGGAGGAAAAAAAGATCGCGTGCTTCTTCTCGACTTGAGAGCCAGCCACGACTGACGCATCGTCCTAGAGCTAGCTACTCGGTGGTTTAATAAACCCCCAGTACTTGTGATTCATCGTGACAAACTGGTGGAAGTTGATGGGTAGTCTCATGGATGCTGCAGACCCCTTAGGAAGCCGTAATACGAGTCCAGTGCCATTCAATACTCCTGTGCATCGGAGCAGCTACTGAATCAGGGGGTTTTCTCTGGAAGTAGATAATACTTCTCCCGCCACGCCAACAAACATGACCAGCACTTTGATGCAAACCTCACCAACCGGCACGGTAAGCACGACATCGAACCGCTATACGTTAGAAAGCTAACGGGCACCGGCGACGTTCCATGGTATGGAGCGCGAGGACGTTGAGGACTGGTTGGCGGACTTCGAGCGCGTAGCCACCTTGAATCAGTGGGACGACACGGCGAAACTGGGTCGTGTCTATTTCTATCTCGAAGACGGGGCACGCACGTGGTATCAAAATTGAGAGAAGCAGCTGACGACGTGGCCCGAATTCTCTCGTAGACTTCTGCAGAACTATGCCAGGGCTGATCGCAAAGAAAAAGCTGAACGAGCTGTTCTAGCCAGCGTCGGGTCGCCAAACGAAACTGTGACCACGTACGTCGAAGACATGGCGCACCTTTTCCGACGGGCCGAATAAAAAATGGCGGAGGACAAGAAGTTGCGTCACTTAAAGCACGGTGTCAAGGACCAGCTTTTTGCCGGCCTCGTGCGAAGCCCTCCAAAGATGGTCGCGGAGTTCTTGTCCGAAGCCGTGACAATGGAATAAATGCTGCAGCAGCGATCCAACCAATACGACAGGCAAGTCACTGGCGTGTCCACTGCTGACATTTTCGCCGCCGCGGGGACCAGCAATGGCTCTCTAAGTGAACTCATTCGTAATATTGTACGTGAAGAGTTGCGAAAGGCTGGTGTAACACCTCTTCCTACGGTTAGTTCTATTGCAACTGTGATCAAGGATCAGCTGCACCAGGCCTCCCGGGACACCTTGCTTCCTGATACAGCTGCGCCAGCTCCTGCTGAATACTACCGTGGGACAGCCTACGCAGAAGCCTTGAAACACCTTGCTGCATCACCGCCATTGTTCGTTTATCCTGTCCCTGCTGTTTCACTCGAGTCAGCGCAGCACATACCATACTACGAAGGCACGTACACGCCACCGCCACTGCCCTTTGTCCGTGGCACTCCTGTCGCCCATCGTTCAGTGCAACCTGTCCAGTACATCGACGATCGGCACACGTCTCCTCGGAAGTCTGACGTTTGGCGCACACCCGATCACCGCCCTTTATGCTTTCACTGCGGAGAAGCTGATCACTTGTAGCACCAGTGCCCTTATCACCGTCTTGGGCTTCGCGGCTTCTCTGCGTACTAGCCGCCACCTCGTTACGACCAGAGACCACGCGACATCGAAAACTACCTCTCCCAGCAGCAGGCACCACCTTCTGCAAGGCGCCAGTCACGCTCGCCATCACCGAGGCGATTTTAATCAACGCCCCAGCGGTATTCTACCGCACGATCTCCCAGCCCCCGCTGGAAAAACTATTCGAAGCGACCTCTGGGGGCGGGGTCACTGAAAGTCGAAGCACTGAAGACCTCCTATTGACGAAGAACCGTAGAGAAACTGATCCGTCATCTGCTGCTGCAAAGGATAGCCGACTTTCACTCTACATAGCAGTGACAATTGATGGTTGCGTAGTTATTGCGTTAGTGGACACCGGCAGAGACTATTCCATACTGAGTGGGAAACTGACAACGCAGCTGAAGAAAGTAATCACGACGTGGTATAACTTGCAGATTCGGACAGATGGTGGCCATGTCGTTACTCCACTGGGCGCCTGCACAACTAGAGTACAGATTCAAGGTTACACATTCGTAGCAAGCTGCATTGTTCTACGTGAATGATCCCATGACGTCATTCTGGGAGTTGAATTTCTACAGGAAAATGGAGCTATCTTTGATCTGCAAGAGCATCGCGTAACGTTCTCAGTCCAGCGAGCAATCAACGTGCAGGATGACGGAAGGCGTGTCGACGTACTCCGCATTTCTGAACGGAGCGTGACGTTTCCTCCCCGAGCAAGTGTTCTAGTCGACGTGACACGCTGTAGGTTGAGCGATGGCGATGTGGTCACCGAGACAAATTTAGAACACCTCTTGTAAAGAGGCATCGGTGTAGCTAGAAGGCAAATACACGTTCGTGATGGCCGATATGAATTGCTCGTTACCAACTTTAGCAACGAGCATCGACACCTTTTTCATGGCACTTCGATAGAGTTTGCCCATGAAGTAGCAAACGTAACCAACTGTTTCACGTCAGAACTAGTGGATAACGCAGACACGCCAATGAGTAATATTGACATCAATCCTGATCTGTCCACCGATAACCAGACTGCGCTGCGAGCGCTCTTGTTCGAGTTCGATCTTTTTTCGCAAGTTGCTCAAAGATCCTCAGACGTCCATCACTCAAACAAGATCATCACGTGCGAGGATGGACGCCCAACACACCAGCAATCTACCACGTGTAGGCTAAAGAACCTGAAGCGATACGTACGCAAGTCCACGAGATGCTGGACGATGGCGTTATCGAACCATGTAACAGCCCGGTGTCATCTCCAGTCGAGCTTGTCAAAAAAAGGACGGGTCACTACGCTTCTGCGTCGACTACCAAAAGCTTAGGAACATGAACAAAAAGGATGTGCACCCGCTGCCGCGTATCGACGAATCGCTAGATAGACCTCGTCGTTCCCAATATTTCACTTCTCGATCTCAAAAGCGGGTACTGGCAAATTGAGGTAGATCAGCGAGACCGCGAAAAGGTAGCCTTCGTGACTCCAGATGACCTATACCAAGTTTGAGTACTCCCTTTCGGCTTGTGTTCAGCGCCGGCAACTTTCCAGCGAATGATGGACACTTCTTCACAGGGCTCAAGTGGCAGACTTGTCTTGTCTACCTTGATGATGTGGTGGTCTTCTCTGCCACGTTCGAGCGGCACGGTCACCGCCTGCGCAGTGAGCTGGAGGCTATCAAATTGGCGGACCACAGACTTGCCACCTTGGCTATGAAGAACTAAACTTTTTGGACATGTAGTTAGCGCCGAAGGAGTACGGTCCGATCTGAACAAGCTTGCCGCTGTTGCCGAATTACGAGCTCCTATCGATAAGAAGGCCGTGCGGTGCTTCCTTGGTTTGTGCGCCTACTATCGCCGGTTCATTCACGGCTTTTCACAGATAGCAGAACCTCTGATTCGTCTCACAAAGGACGGCACGTCGTTTGTCTGGGAAAAGGAGCAATAAGCAGCTTTTGATGAACTGCGACAGTGCATGCAATCAGCGCCCGTTCTCGCTCATTTCGACGATGATGCTGACACGGAGGTCCATACTGACGCTAGTAACGCTGGGCTTGGTGCAGTGCTCGTTCAGCGTCAAGAGGACATCGAAAGAGTGATAGCCTACGCCAGCCGCTCTCTATCCCGTGCCGAGTTGAATTATTCCACAAAGGAGAAAGAGTTCCTCGCTGTCATGTGGGCAATAACCAAGTTTTGCCCGTACCTTTATGGTCGTGCCTTCAAGATAGTGACGGACTACCACGTCCTCTGTTGGTTGGTAAGCCTGCGCGACCCTTTAGGACGGCTAGCATAGTGGACCTTGTGGCTGCAGGAATTTGACGTCACCATTGTCCACTAGTCCAGCCATAAGCATAAAGACGCTGACACACTGTCACGCGCACCCCTTCATGTAGTCAGTCAGGAAGCAGAGGAAGACAAAGGCTTCCTGGGCACCATAAGCTCATCAGACTTGAGCAAACGGCAGCGAGATGACGCAGAGATTCGTCCGATCATCGACCATTTAGAGGGCCAGGACACTATCATGCCACGTCGTTTATCCCACTCGTTGACGTCGTTCTGCCTTAGAGACAGTGTGCTGTACAAGAAGAACGCTCGTTCGAACAACCAGTCTTACCTCCTGGTGGTTCTTCGAGATATGCGAGATGACGTCCTCTTCGCTTGCCATGACGAACCCACATCCGGTCATCTGGGCTACTCACAGACACTTCCCAGAGTGAGCGAGAGGTACTATTGGCCAGGACTTTCGGCAAGCGTCAAGAAGTACGTCAAGAGCTGTCGGGAATGTCAGCACCGAAAGCAACCATCTGTTAAGCCAGCTGGTTTGCTTCAGCGCATTGAAGCACTTTGCACGCCGCTCGACTAAGTCGGCATGGACATTCTCGGGGAATTTCCCCTGTGCGGACAGCAACAAACGGGTGATTGTCGCGACCGACTATTTGACACGCTACGCTGAGACGCGGGCGATCTCACGAGGCACGGCTTCTGAGGTAGCACAATTTTTCATGCGCCACATCGTGTTTCGACAGGGTGCTCCTTCCAGTATAGTTACAGGCAGAAGGACGGCATTCACGGCGCAGCTTTTGGGCGAAGTTTTCGAACTGAGCAACACCAGACACCGAACGACAACTGCGTACCACCTGCAGACCAACGGACTTACCGAGCGACTGAATAAAACCATCGCAGGCATGATCGCAATGTACATAGACGCACAGCACAAAACACGGGACCGGATCTTACCTTGCGTGACCTTCGCGTATAATACCGCCATGCAAGAGACCACGCAGTTCACGCCATTTCAGCTTCTCTACGGCCGCGAAGTGCAGACTATGCTGGACTGTATGCTACCGTGTCAAGACAAAGATAAGTTGGCAACTGACGCCGAAGAATTTACATAGCGTGCTCAGGAGGCCCCGCAGCTCGCACGACTACACATCGGCCAGCAACAGCAGGCAAACGCAGGTGCTATAACAACCGCCTCAGAGAAGTGTTTTACAACCCCGGAGACTAAGTTTGGGTTTGGATGCCCGTACACCGCCGTGGCCTTAGTGAAAAATTACTGAGCCGGTACTTTGGCCCATATATAGTGTTACGCCGCGTCAGTGACGTGAACTATGAAGTGGTTCTGGGCTAACACTGCAGGCACGGAGCAGGACACGACCGAGGCCGAACGTCGTTCATGTGTTGCACATGAAACCATTTATTGCGCCTTGTTCATGACTTTTCCTTTGCCATACACGGTTCTTGGTGTTGTTTATTTTTGTAGACTTGCTTCTTCGTTCAATAATTTTTCGTATGTTGGCACGCTTTTTTTTCCACTTACTTTATCTGATTTTCCAATTTTTTTCACGTTCTGTGTCGTAACATCGGGGTGGTGTTATGCACTTTTCTTTCCCTATTTTCGGATTGGACTTTTTTTCTTTCCGAAAGGCGGATAATGCCACCCACACGAAGTGGGTCGACTACAAGAGCAGCTCTCAATCTGGAGGAAAAAAGAAGATCGCGTGCTTCCTCTCGACTCGAGAGCCAGTCACGACTGACGCATCGTCCTAGAGCTAGCTACTCGGTGGTTTAATAAACCCCCAGTACTTGTGATTCATCGCGTCAATCACATTGAAATGTTAGAAAGCACATGAAAGCATCGTGAAACCACGAAACGATGCCAATTAGTGACTTACAGCAATTTGTATTGCTAAAATTCAGTGGAAAATTGTGAAATCATTCAAGTATCGTAAACGTTCACGAAATAATGTGGTCTAGCGAGATACAGCGTTTTGTAAAGATACAAGTGCGAAGGTTAGGTTAAGTTAGGTTCGGAACCATCATGAAACCACCCTCAATTAGCCAGAAACAGCTGTTATTAAGGTTACAAGTACAAAAGTTGCGAAATCAAATGTCACAAAAGCGCATGGAAGCGTCGCGAATAAATCTAAAAGGGGTATCAAGTAGTGAGTAAAAAGTTTTTAACGTGAGAAGTGCGGTGGTTAGGTTTTGATATGTTATAGTTAGGTTGTTAAGGTTAGGATTAGGTCAGGTGATGTTTTGAAACCGTCGTTAAACCACCCAAAACGACATCAACTAGCGAGATAGTGTTCTCTGCTGTTGCAAGTACGAAACTGCGATATCATGTCGTGAAATATTGTGAAAGCACACAAAACAATGTACCGATTTACAAGTGCGAAACTGCTATAATATGCAAATAGCATGAAAGCGCATGAAAGCATCGTGAACCTCACGAAACGATGTCAACTCGGTCAGATATGTCAGTATTTGAAATACAGCGTTTGGTACTGTTACAAGTTGGTGGAAAACTCTGATAATATGCAAATATACAAAAAGTGCACAAAACAATGTGAACTAGCACGATACGGCATTTTGTAAAGATATCAGGGCGAAGGTTGGGTTAGGAAGCGCCATGAAACCACATGAAACGATGCCAGCTATAAAGTGTTTCTGTCGGTTACAAGTCTAATTGCGATGTTTGTTGGGTTGAGTTAGAAAGCGTCGTGAAACCACTAAAAACTAGGTCAACTAGCGACAAAGTGTTCTGTGTTTAGCATGAAACTGCGATATGCTGTGAAGTATTGTTAAAGCACACAAAACGACGTGAACTAGCGAGATACCGCGTTTTGTACCGTTAGAAGTGCGAAACTGCTACATCATGCAGATGTCATGAAAACGCATGAAAGCATCGTGAAACCTCAAGAAACAATGCAACTAGTGACACAGCTTTTTCTATTGTTAAAAATTAGTTGAAAATTGTAATATCTTGAAACATTGTAAATGTGCACAAAGCGATGGTGTCTAGAGAGATGCAGCGTTTTTTGAAGATACAAATGCGAAGGGTGGGTTAGGTTAGGTTAGGTTTGGAAGCGTCATGAAACCACACAACTAGCCAGATACAGCGTTTATTACGGTTACAACCAAAGAACTTCGAAATCAAATGTCGTGAAGGTGCATAAAAGCACTTGAAAGCATCGTGATACCTTACAGAACGTGTTAAGCTGATGAGTTACAGCGTTCTGTACTGTTACAAGTTCGTGGAAGATATTGATAAGAAAATATCGTAAATGTTCACGAAAAAATGTGACCTAGCAAAATACAGTGTTTTGTAAAGATACAAGCGCGAATGTTAGCTTAGGTTAGGTTAAGGTATGAAGTGTCATGAAACCCCACAAAACGATGTCAGCTATCGAGACACAGCGTTTCTCACGGTTACAAGGCGAGTAACGAGTCAAGTAGCGAGTAAAACGTTTTGTTACGCTAGAAGTGCGGTTACTATAGGGTATTTTAGGTTAAGCTAAGTAGCATCGTGAAACCACTAAAAACGAGAACTAGCGAGAGAGTTGTTTAGTCGCGAGTGCAAAGCTGCGATATCATGTGAATTATTGTGAAAAAGCAAAACGTTGTGAACTAACCAGATACTGCGTTTTGTACCGTTACAAGTGGGAAATTGATTGATTGATTTGTGGGGTTTAACGTCCCAAAACCACGATATGATTATGAGAGACGCCGTAGGGGAGGGCTCCAGAAATTTTGACCACCTGGGGTTGTTTAACGTGCACCGAAATCTCAACACACGGGCCTACAACATTAAGTGTGAAATTGCTATACTATGCAAATATTGGGAAAGTGCGTGAAAGCATGTTAAAACCTCGAAGCGATGCCAACTTGTCACATGGTGTTTTTTTCAGTGTTACAAGTTAGTGGAAAACTGTGATATGCAAATGTCGTAAAAGTGCTCGAAACAATGCGATCTAGCGCTCTACAACGTTTTGTAAAGATACAAGTGCGAAGGTTATGTTAGGTTAGGTTAGGAAGCGTCATGAAACCGCACAAAACGATATCAACTAGCCAGATACAGCGTTTATTATGGTTACAAGTTAAAAAATTGGGATAATAATTGTGAAAGCGCATGAAAGTGTCGTGAAGCCACACAAAGGAGCGAGTGAAGCATTTCAAGTGCGAAGCATTTCTTTCCGAACATCGACTACTTTGAGCGCATCTATCTAACTAGCCACTTAATTTGTATGGTCTCGTGGTCACCCCCTTAAAAAGTGCGATATCAAATGTGGAAGCGCATGAAAGCGTTGTGAAGCCACACAAAAGGATGTCAAGTAGAGACTGGGTTTTTTAACGCAAGAAGTGCGAAGGTTAGGTTTGGTTAGGTTATGGTATGTTATGGTTAGGTGAAGTTTGGAAGCGGCGTGAAACCACTCGAAACCACCCGTCGTGAAACCACCAGTCGCGAGAGTGTTCCATTTCGTTGCATGTGTAACACTGTGACATCATGTGGAATATTGTGAAAGAAAACGATGCGAACTAGCGAGATACTGCGCTTTGTACCATTAGAAGTTCTGAACTGTTATATCATGGAGATGTCGTGAAAGCGCATAAAAGCATTGTCAAACCTTGAGAAACTATGCATTTAGTGACACAGCGTTTTGTATTGGTAAAAATTAGTGGGAACATGTAATATGCACTTATTGTAAATGTGCACAAAACGATGTGGTCTAGCGGGATACAGCGTTTTGTAAAGATACAAGGGCGAAGGTTAGGTAAGGTTAGGAAGTGTCATGAAACCACCCTCAACTAGCCAGATAGAGCGTTTATTACGGTTACAATTCAAAAATTCGAAATCAAATGCAAAAGCGCATGAAAGCGTCGCGAAACCGCACAAAAGATGTGAAGTAGCGAGTGAAGCGTTTTAAATGCGAAGCATTTCTTAGCGAGCTTCAGCGACCTGTAGCATATCCATCCATCCGTCCGTCCATCCATCCATCCATCCATCCATCCATCCATCCATCCATCCATCCATCCATCCATCCATCCATCCATCCATCCATCCATCCATCCATCCATCCATCCATCCATCCATCCATCCATCCATCCATCCATCCATCCATCCATCCATCCATCCATCCATCCATCCATCCATAACCGCGAGCAGGTATGTGCCACTTGTATGCGGGTATGTGCCACAGGTGATTGGCACTTAATATCTACCCAGGAACGACGAGAACACACATGGGTAATTTTAACGTGCGAGCGTTAAGAAATAACCGAAACCGGTGGCGCCAACCCGACGAATATCGTAAATGTGCACGAAGCCATGTGACCTAGCGAGATACAGCATTTTGTAAAGATACCAGTGTGAAGGTTAGGTTAGGATGGGTGAAGGTATGAAGCGTCTTGGAACAGCATGGAACGATGTCAGCTATCGAGATACATCGTTAGTATACAAGTGGAAAACTGCGATAATAAATGGTGTGAAAGCACATGAAAGTGGCGTAATGTCATACAAAGCGATGTCAAGTAGCGATTAAAACGTTTTATAACAGTAGAAGTGCGAAGGTTAGGTTAGGTAGGATATGTTAGGTTAAGCTAGGTAGCGTCGTGAAACCACCCAAAGCGACTAGCGAGAGTGTTGTTTTGTTGCGAGTACGAAACTGCGATATCTCGTGAAATATTGTGAAACCACACAAAACGATATAAACTAGCGAGATACCGCGTTTTGTACTGTTACAAGTGCGAAACTGCTAAATTATGCAATTGTCATCAAAGCGCATGAAAGCACCGTGAAACCTCAAAGAACAATGTCAACAGTGAGAGGCAGCGTTCTGTATTGTTAAAAGTTGGCGGAAAACTGTGATATGCAAATATCGTATATGTGCACGAAACTATGTGTTCTAGCGAGATACATTGTTTTGTATAGATACAAGTGAGAAGGTTAGTTTAGGTAAGGTATGAACCGTCATGAAACAGCCTGAAACGTTGTTGTGTGTTTCACAATATATCACATAATATCGCGTTTTTCTACTTGCAACAAAACAACACAAACTCGCTAGTTTACGTCGTTTTGGTTTCACGAGGCTTCATAACAACGCAACCTAATCCTAACCGTAACCTAACCGTAACATAACCTAACCATGTATAACCTTACCATAACCTAACCAAACCTAACCGTCGCACTTCTAGCGTTAAAAATGTTTTACTCACTACTTGCCATCCTTTTGGGTGGTTCGCGACGCTTTCATGCGCTTCCCCATTTGATATCGCAATTTTGTGCTTGTAGCCGTAAAAAACGTTGCATCTGGCTAGTCGAGATCGTTTCGTGCGTTTTCATGACACTTCCTAACCTAACTTAAGCCTACCTTCGCACTTGTATCTTCAAAAAACGCTGTATCTCGGTAGGTTGCATTGTTTCGTGCACTTTTACGATATTTGCATAAGTTTTCCACCAACTTGTAAAAACACTGTATCTGTCATATTTACATATCTGACACAGTGGACATTGTTTTGTGAGGGTTCACGGTGATTACATGCGCTTTCACGGCATTTGCATGATATATCAGTTTCGCACTTGTAATGGTACATCGGTACATCGTTTCGTGTGATTTCACAATATTTCACGACATGATATCACAGTTCCGTGTTTGCAACAAATCAGAACACTATGTCACTACAGTACTGAAAGCTGGGCGAGTTGGTACTCATTCATGACTTCTTTGCGCAAACACGTACACGGACACAAGGAAAAGAGGCAAACAACACGGGCGCAAACTCACAACTAGTTTATTTTGAACAACGAACTGTACTTATATCTTCACGTAGCCCACACGCCCCCCCCCCCCCACCCCATCAGCGGATCCAGAAACAAACGAGATAACCTATAGAAAGCTTATTCAGCGCTACGTCATGATAAGAGCCACAAAACAACAAAAATTGAAAAGTTCACGCATCTGCAAACGGATTGTTGCACGTGCCTTTCAAAATTTCAAAAAGTCAAATTCTTTATCGGACATGGTGACTGAAACTTGGCCTACACATTTTTCTCCCATGTTTCTAATATGGAATGCTTCAATCAACTCCCTGTTAATTTTTCTCTTGTGAGTTGATAGAATCTTTGTGTCTGAAAAAATTGGTACGCACCCACAAGACTTGCAGTGATCCACCAGTAGTGTTCGTCCTGAACTACGTAATGCCGAGTCATGCTCCCTCAACCGAGTGTTTACACACCTTCCAGTTTGCCCGACATAAGATCTGCCACAGCTGAACGGAACCTGGTATACTACTGCTATTCTGCAGCATTTCCGATGGAGGCGGAAATGTTGTAGGCCCGTGTACTCAGATTTGGGTGCACGTTAAAGAACCCCAGGTGGTCAAAATTTCCGGAGTCCTCCACTACGGCGTCTCTCATAATCAAATAGTGGTTTTGGGACGTTAAACCCCACAAATCAATCAATCACTGCTATTCTGCAAGACCGGTATTGTTGGCTGTGTTTCATCTGGCAGCTGTTCTTACTCTGCGTGGTGCCGGACTGCGTGGTGCACGTGCGTTTTGAAAGGCACGTGCAACAATCCGTCTGCAGATGCGTGAACTTTTCAATTTTTGTTGTTTTGTGGTTCTTATCATGACGTAGCGCTGAATAAGCTTTCTTTAGGTTATCTCGTTTGTTCCTGGATTCGCCGATGGGGGGGGGGGGGCGTGTGGGCTACGTGAAGATATAAGTACAGTTCGTTGTTCAAAATAAACTAGTTGTGAGTTTGCGCCCGTGTTGTTTGTTTCTTTCCCTTGTGTCCGTGTACGTGTTTGCGCAAAGAAGTCATGACTATGTCGCTAGTTGATGTCGTTTTGGCTGGTTTCACGACGCTTCATAACATAACCTAACTAAATCCTAACCATAACCTAACCTAACCATAACCTAAACAAATCTAACCTTCGCTTTTCTAGCGGTAAAAGACGCTTTACTCGCTACTTGACATCCTTTTGTGCGGCTTCACGACGCTTTCATGCGCTTTAACCAAATGTGATATCGCACTTTTTGTACTTGTAACCGTAAGAAACGCTGTATCTGGCTGATTGACAACGTTTCGTGCGGTTTCATGACGCTTCCTAACCAAACCTAACAAAACCTTCGCACTTGTATCTTTACTAAACACTGTATTTCGCTAGATCAAATTGTTTCGAGCACTTTTACGATATTTGCACATCACAGTTTTTTACTAAGTTGCAACACTACAAAACACTATGTCACTATTTGGCATCGTTTCGAGGTGTCACGATGCTGTCATGTGCTTTCCCGATATTTGCACTGTATAGCAGTTTTGCACTTGTAATGGTACAAAATACAGTTTCTGGATAGTTATATTGTTTTGTGTGCTTTCACAATATTTAACATGATATCACAGTTTAGTACTCGCAACAAAACAACTCTCTCTCACTAGTTGTCGTTTTCGGTGGTATCACGACGCTACCTAGCTGAACCTAACATACCATACCCTAAACTAACTTTCGTGCTTCCAGCGTTACAAAACGTTCTAGTCGCTACTTGTTATGTCTTTGTGCGACTTTACGCTGCTTTCATGCGCTTTCAGAACATTTATTATCGCAGTTTCCGACTTGTAACCGTGAGAAACGCTGTATCTCGATTGATTGATTGATATCTGCGGTTTAATGTCCCACACCACCATATGATTATGAGAGACGCCATGGTGAAGGGCTTCAGAAATATCGACCACCTGGGGTTTTTTAACGTGCACGAAATCTGAAAACACGTGCCTACAACGTTTCCGCCTCCATAGAAAATGCAGCCGGCGCAGCCGCGATTCGAACCCGCGACCTGCGAGTACGCAGCCGTGTACCTTAGCCTAAAGACCACCGCGGTGGGGCAAAACGCTGTATCTTGATAGCTGAATTGTTTAATGCGGTTTCAGGACGCCTCATACCTTACCTAACCTAACCTAACCTTCGCGCTTGCATCTTTACAAAACGCTGTGTCTCGCTAGGTCGCATTGTTATGTACACGTTTACGATTTTCGCATGTTATCAGTTTTACACAAACTTGTAACAGGGCAAAACGCTGTATTTGACATATTGACATATCTGACAGAGTTGACATATCGTTTCGTGATGTTCACGATGCCTTCATGCACTTTCACGGCACTTGCATGATATAGCAGTTTCGCACTTTTAACAGTACATCGGTACATCGTTTTGCGTCTCTTCACAATATTTCACGGCATGATATCGCAGTTTCGTACTTGCAACAAAACAGAACACTATCTCGCTACTTGACATCGTTTTGGGTGGTTTCACGATGGTTTCATAACATAACCTAACATAATCCTAACACTAACAACTTAACCTTAAGCTAACCAAACCTAACCGTCGCACTTCTCGCGTTGAAAACTCTTTACTCGCTACTTGACGTCCTTTTGTGCGGCTTCGCAACACTCATGCAGTTTCACATTTGTTTTCGATTTTTTAATTGTAACCGTATTAAATGCTGTCTCTGGCTAGTTGAGTGCGGTTTTATGACGCTTCCTTACCTAACGTTACCTAACATTCACACTTGTATCTTTACAAAATGCTGTATCTCGCTAGAACACATCGTTTCGTGCACTTATTTAATAATAGCACATTAAACTTTACCACTAATTTTTACCAATACAAAACACTGTATCACTAGTTGCATCGTTTTGTGAGGTTTCATGATGCTTTCATGCATTCTCACGACATGTGCATGATATAGCAGTTTCGCACTTGCAACGGAACAAAACGCAGTATTTTGCTAGTTCACATCATTTTCTCATTTTTTCACAATATTTCACTTGATATTGCAGGTATGCACATGGAACGAAACGGAACAATCTCTCGCTAGTTGACATAGTTTCGTGTGGTTTTAAGACGCTTCGAAACTTGGCCTAACAAAAACTAACTGTAAGATACCATAACCTAACCAAACCTTATCTTAGCACTTCTAGCATTAAAAAACCCTTCTGTCGCTACTTGACATCCTTTTGTGCAGCTTCACATGCTTTCATGCGCTTCCAATTTGATATAGCACTTTTTGTACTTGCAGCCGTAAAAAAAAACGCTGTATCTGGCTAGTTGAAAATTGTTGCGTGTGGTTTAATGACGCTTCCTAACTTAACTAAAACTGACCTACCTTTGCACTTGTATCTTTACAAAACGCTGTATCTCGGTAGGTTGCATCGTTTCGTGGCACTTAACGATATTTGCATATCAGTTTTCCACAATCTTGCACAAAACGCTGTATCAGACATATTGACATATGTGACACTGTTGGCATTTTTTCGTGAGGTTTCACGATGCTTACATGCTCTTTCATGCAATTTGCATGATATAGCAGTTTCGACATTGTAACGGTACATCGGTACATTGTTTTGTGTGCTTTACCAATATTTCACATGATATCGCAGTTTCATTCTTGCAACAAAACTGAACACTATCTCACTAGTTGGCGTCGTTTTGAATGCGTTCACGACGGTTTCATAACAACTTAACTATAACAACATAACCATAACCTAACCAAACCTAACCATCGCATTTCTCACGTTAAAAACGCTTTAGTCGCTACTTGAGATCCTTTTGTGCATATTCGCGATGATTTCAGGAGCTTTCACAAGATTTCGCAATTTTTGTACTTGTACCGTGCATTGTAACGGTACATCAGTGTACCGTTTTGTGTGTTTCGCAATGTTTCTCGCTATCGCGGTTTTCTACTTGCATCAAAACAACACTGTTTCGCTATAGTTGACGTCGTGTTGGTTTCACGACGCTTCATAACATCATATAACCTAATCTTAACCAGAGCTTAGCCATAACATCACCGTACCTAGCCAAACCTAAGCGAACCTTACCGTCGCATTTATAGCGTTAAAAACGCTTTACTCGTCACTTGACATCATTTTGTGCGACTTCGTGATGCTTTCATGCGCTTTCACGACATTTGATTTCGGATTTCTTTACTTGTAACCGTAATAAACGCTGTATCTGTCTTGTTGAGTGCGGTTTCGTGACGCTTCCTTACCTAACCTAAGGTAACCTTCACACTTATATCTTTACAAAACGCTGCATCTCGCTAGACCACATGATGTGCAATTTTACAATAATTGCATGATATTACATTTTTTCACTATTTTTTCACTAGTAGCATTGTTTCGTGAGATTTTACGATGCTTTCATGCGCTTTCATGACATCTGCATGATATAGCAGTTTTGCACCCTTAACGGTACGAAACGCAGCGTCTCGCTAGCTCACATCGTTTTCTTTCACAATATTTCACATTATATCGTTTTTCGCACTGGCAACGAAGCAGAACACTCTCGATACTTCGTTTTGTAGCGTTACAAGTGCAAAACTGTTACATCAGGCAGATGTGAAAGCGCTTAAAAGCATCGTGAACCCTCACAAAACGGTGCAACTAGTGTGATGAGCGAGACAGAGAACAAGATACAACACCCGATCCTGGGCCAGCTGTTCTTATTCTCTACTTCGTCTTCCTCGCTCGCCTAGCATGCGCGTCTGTGCCAGAGTGCCAGTTTCGGTCTTCGTCGTCACACTCGGCCATGACTGCAAGCATTGTCGATGGGCCACACGACAATGTTCATGTGGGTGAGGCTAGCTGCCGCAGTTTGACATTGCTTCAGGTGGGCGGGGTTGGCTGCATCGTCGTGGTCGGCCCCGATCACGCTGGAAGTTTGTCGAAATTGACCATTTGCGGGAAAACCACTGCGCATGAGCAGTAACCGCACAGGTAGCATTCCTGTACAAGCGTTTTGGTTTTGGTTGGGAAACATCAGCCTGGCGTTCCATCAATATGACCCGTAGTAACGGCGAACACTGCCGTTTTCACGCAAACACCGTACCTCACAGACGGTGCACAAGCCGTCCTCACTGAACCTATAGTTAATCGACAGACATTTCAAGGTTCAACTTCAAGTGTATAACATAATGTTCTTCTTAAAAGAGCAGGCGTAATGAGCCTGGCGAACCGTCGAGGTAGCGGAGTGCAGGTATCACCTCACTTGGTTATTTCTCAGGCTGAAACGCGAGAAATTCTTGTTTTACACCGTGTATACAAACGTCCACAGAATGTTTTTCTCCTTTACCTTCTTGTTTCAGTAACGGGCATGCGTTTTTGGTCCTAAAGCAACAAAACAAGCGTTTTGTTTTCCAACCAAAAGCGAAGCTTTCCTGTTTACACGACAGGGGGCGCTCACTTTTCCGCAAATGGTTGGAAAACATCAGCCTGGCGTTCCATCAATATGACCCGTAGTAACGGCGAACACTGCCGTTTTCACGCAAACACCGTACCTCACAGACGGTGCACAAGCCGTCCTCACTGAACCTATAGTTAATCGACAGTGCAACTAGTGTTTATCTTTTGCGAGCAACATTTATCTTTGCGAGCAACATAGTCTGGAGATAGTTAACACGGGGCCTAAATGTGACGGCCAGATCACATGGGAAGTCGGAAACAAGCAATCAAGTATTGATTATTGTCTCATGACTGAAGGAATTTACCACAAACTGACAGAAATGAGGATAGACGAGGAAGGCATTAACAGCTTGGGTAGTGATCATAAACGAATAACATTACAAATGGGATACGAAACTGAAAATATGAGCATGGAATCAAAGTCTGGCAGCTCGTATTTAAATGACAAACAAATAATAAATATAGCCGCAAGAGTCGAGGAAGAAGTAGGCGAAGTACCAGACAAGGACTGGGAGTATAGTGAGCTGTTACATCTAATGACGAAGGAGATAGGGAAAGAGAAGAAAACTGTTTGCTGGAAAGGAAAAAGGAAGCCAAAAAGTTGGTGGAACAAGGAAATCCGGGAGGCGATCGAGAAGCGACGCGAAGCATCACGGGAGCATAGAAAGGCAAAAAAGGAGAAGCGGCCACAGGACGAAGTCAAAAAAATATGGGAAATATATTTAGAGAAAAAATCCGTGTACAGAAATTGGTAGAGGCAAAAATTAAAGGTGAAAGTGAACGCTGGATGACAGAGATACACGAAAAAAAGGAGGCCGCGCCTAGGATTTTTTGGAGCCACATAAAGGCGCTAGGTAGGAAGTCTGTCACAACGCAACAACATATTCTAGATGAAGGAGGAAATCAATTGGAAGGGTACGAAGCGCTAGGTTACATCCAAAAGGTAACAGCCGATTCGTTTGAAAAGAGCGTCCAGGGGATCTCCCCGGTGAGTAAAAGTGTGGCGGAGAAAGCAACAGAGGAAGAGCTAGTACTTGATAATTTCAACTGGAAAAAGGCCGAAGAAAAAATTCCAAAGCGCACTGCCGCGGGTTTAGATGGGATTCCCGTTAGCCTCATTAACGAACTAGGACATAACACTAAAGAAGCATTGTTAAAAGCAGTAGAAAAAAGCTTAAAGGACGGACAAATACCGGACAGTTGGCGACAAAGTAGAATGAACTTAATCTATAAAGGCAAGGGAGAAAAGGACAAGATTCGCTCGTATAGACCACTAACCATTACATCGGTACTATACAGGATGGCGATGCAAGCAGTAAAAATGAAAATAGAAACATGGGCCGAACATAACGATATTTTGGGAGAACTTCAGAACGGATTTCGAGTCGACAGGCGGTTAGACGATAACCTGTTTGTTCTCACTCAGTGTATAGAAATATCTAAAATAGAGAATAGGCCCTTGTACGTGGCTTTTCTAGACATCACTGGGGCATACGACAACGTTAATCAGGAAATTTTGTGGGATATATTGAAAGGAATGGGCATGGGCGACGACTGTATACAGCTTTTGAGGGAGATATACCGAGAAAATACAGTTTGCATAGAGTGGGAAGGAATGCGTAGCAAAGAGAACGTTGAGGTTAGCAGGGGTCTGAGACAGGGATGTCCTTTGTCCCCACTGTTATTCATGCTGTACATGGTGAGTATGGAAAAAGCGCTAGAAGGTAGCAACATTGGTTTTAATCTGTCCCACAAACAGGGCGGCATGATGATTCAGCAGAAGCTTCCAGGTTTATTTTATGCGGACGATATCGTCTTATTTGCGGACAGTCGAGATGATATACAGCAGCTGGCGAATATATGCGGAAAGGAAGGTGAAGCTCTTGGACTAGGATTCAGTGTAACGAAGTGTGGTTTGATGGTATTCAATGATCCCTGTGATCAGACGGTGTCCATACAAGGCCAAGAAATACCGAGGGTAAGTGAATACAAGTACCTTGGAGCATGGGTAAATGAGAGTTATAGATACATGGAGGTACAGGAAAAAGCCTCGGCAGCAAAAGGAAAGAGGAATGCGGCAATAATGAAACACAGAGCGTTGTGGGGACACAATAGGTAGGAGGTGCTTCGAGGTCTGTGGAAGGGTGTAATGGTTCCAGGGCTTACTTTTGGGAACTCAGTGGTGTGCATGAGGGCAGAGGTGCAATCGGGAATGGATGTAAATCAAAGGACTGTGGGACGCCTCGCGTTGGGTGCTCACGGGAAGACGACAAACGAGGCTGTAAAGGGCGATATGGGGTGGGCAGGTTTTGAGGCGAGGGAAGCGCAGAGCAAAATAAGGTTCGAAGAAAGGCTAAGAAATATGAAGGAGAGTAGATGGGCAGAGAAGGTGTTCCGTTATTTGTATAGGAAGAGCGTGGACACACAGTGGAGAAAAAGAACTAGAAGACTCACTAGTAAATATACGGCTGGTACTGTGAGCCATATGTCAACAAAGAGCGTTAAGGGAAAAGTCAGGGAGGCGGAGAGGATTTACTGGATGGCAGCTATGGAGAAAAAACCGGCTTTGAGTAACTACCGAAAGGGCAAAAATGAAATAAGGAGGGAGGCATTTTACGATAATTCAAGGGGAAGCGCTTTACTGTTTGAAGCGAGATCGGGTTGCCTTAGAACGCGTAGTTATAAAGCAAGATTCAGTAAAGAAGAAGAACAATGCACATGCTGCGGGAAAGATAAGGAAACGGCGGAGCATGTTCTGATTGAATGTGGAGATATCCACCCAGGTGTACGTTTGGGCACGAGCCTACAGGAAGCCTTGGGTTTTAGGGACAACAATGGAAAGCTGAACACACCCGCGATTGAAATAAGTAAGAGACGGTTAGAGTATTGGTGGCAGAAAACTAGAGAGAAAGGACAAAAATAAATATTGGAAAAATAAAATATGGACAGTGTGCCGTAAATGGCAGAGAACTTAAGCTGAAAATTTACCTTTTTTTCCATTAAGATAGAATTTATCGAAGTAGAGGCATTAGGCCAACATAAAAAAAGAAAAAAGGTTTTTTTTTGTCGAGCCTGGTGGCATACTTGTCATCACCCCGTTATAAAGGGGACGCTCATAGCATCCATCCATCCATCCATCCATGGTAAATTGGCTCCGGCGGCCGACACTGGCTCTGTCGCCCGGGTCGTTCGCCATGTCGTGATGGGGACTGGGTGCTGGTTGGTCCCTTTGTTGATGATGACTCCGCGGGACGACATTGACTGTCGCGTGGCAGTCTACAGCCTCGGCCAGGCTGCGACTTTTCAGAGAAAGTAGCTCGACTCCGGTTTTCCTTTGGTGGACCGAGCAGGCATTCTCGTGGTAGAAGTTTCCTGCGGTGGTGTGGTTTTCTTGGAGATGGTTCTGGTGGGCGGCTCTGACTGGATCGACATGGTCGCAGGTTGATCACAGAACGCTTTCTTTTGTCCCACCACATTTTACAAAACAGGGCAGAAAATGGTGGATCCGGCAACGAAACGAGTAGCATCTTATGCAGCCGTCTGCGCAATTTTCGTCGGATTGAGAGGTATTTTTCGGTGCGATTATACATCTGCACGAACTTGGGGTGAAGTCCTCGTACTGACCTGTGGCATGGCTCCTGCGCCGTGACTTGCGTAGTCCGTGACTTGCGCAGCGTCGTCGCTATGGGGCTCCCGGACGCTGTAAAGTCAGCAATTCTTGAAGCCACGCTGCGTACTGGCGGGAGATCCTCGACGGAAGCCGTTCCGAAAATCGGAGACTCTACCGATTCAGGCAGTGCATGCGTCGCACGCATATATTCTTCCGTCTGGTCAGATGGGATGTTATTAGACTCAGCGGAAAGACCTGACTAATTAGGTGGTAGAATGTCCAGTAGGATGGGGGCCGGTGCCTCTAAGTCGACCGGATTACCTGCGTTGGGGCCTCTTGCAGAGCGTTGCGCAAAGCTTGTCATCAGGGACCCGCCGGACACAGCTGCACCGTCGGGCCAGTGCTCCTCAGAAGCTCTAAATACGACAGCAGAAATGTCTGTGCAAGGCAGAGTTACGGGATCGTGATTGTTCCCTACATCTTGGTCACCGAGAGATGACAGGATGGTAGGGACTCGAATCGCATCCTCTAGGTCGGGCTTTTCCCGAGTTCCGTCCTGAGAGAAGGTCGAGTTACATGGGCAGGTGGCACAAGGAATCGGACCGAAAGCATCTATGAGTTTGACGCTCCACTCCGCCCATGACTGCTGCTTCGAACCTTCATACCGGTGCCACGCCGCTGCACCTTCCCGAAGACGGTCTATGGCCACATACCATTTCTGATTCTTTGTCCAGGCCGCGCGCATTGCTAGCACGTTGATGGTTGCCACCCAGCTGTCAGCGTCGTTCCGGACCCCGTCGAATTCCGGCAGTTCGTAGGTGGACGGCGATGGTGGGGCTGCACGTGAGAATGCTGATATTGCTGAGGTAACGCCGTTGAGCTGGTCTGAGAGCTGCAGGAGGGTGCCCCAAAGCTGCCTGCGTTGCTTCAATGGGCTTGCCTCAAGGTCGTGCGAGGCAGCTACATCTAACACGGCGTTAGTGGCACGCAATTCTGGCAACATTGTAGGAGCTCGCTCGGAGATTGACGCTGTCAGTTCGTTAGTCTTGACGAGGAGTAGCGCGATGGTACGCCACAGGTTCGAGGTGCTGTCGTGTGTGAAGCCTGAAGCGTCGGTGATCGCGGTCTTCAAATGAGTAGCATTTGCAGCACTCACGCAGGTTAGGTTAACGAGCAGAGAATCCTGGACGGCGTTCCCTGGCAGCTCGTATGTTGAAAGAGTGCGGCAACGGGAATGTAGACCATGGGAAGCGTGAGCGGCATTCCCAAAGAACCGGAGCCGGTGCGGATCCCTGCCATGAAACGGTGGCAGGGTTTTCAATCAGGTCATGACCTAGAACCACAGGGGAGGCCTGGATGCCGTCCACAGGTGGTCTGAAGGGTGGCTGAAGCGGTGGGTGGGAACCCATCGCTAAGGAAGCGTGAACGGCGTTCCTTGATGGAGAAGCCCGCACTGCCGACGAACCACGAAGACACGCACCGGTGGCGTGTACTGCAGCCGCCGAGGAGGCTTTGACGCCGTCACCGAACGGTGGTGGCAGTGGCGGCGGGTGAACAGCTGCCGAGGAGGCCTTGATGCCGTCCTCAAGCGGCGCTTATCACGGATGTTGTTGTTGTTTCCCTGTGCAAATGGCTCGCACCCAAAGAAGGGGATTGGCCGACGGATGTCTTGGATGACAAAGCCGGAACGTAAGACTTCTTCTTCGTCGACTGCGCTATTGTGATGAGCTAGACAAAGAACAAGAGACAACACCTGATCCTGGGCCAGCTGTTCTTATTCTCTACTTCGTCTTCCTCGCTCGCCTAGCATGCGCGTCTGTGCCAGAGTGCCAATTACGGTCTTCGTCGTCACACTAGTGACGCAGCGTTTTGTATTGTTAAAAATTATTGGAAAAATGTAATATCATGCAATTATTGTAAAGGTGCACAAAACGATGTGGTCTAGCGAGATACAGCGTTTCGTAAAGATACAAGTGTGAAGGTTAGGTTAGAAAGCGCCATGAAACCGCACTCAACTAGCCAGATACTGCGTTTATTACGGGTACAAGTAAATGATTTCGATATGAAATGTCGTAAAAGCGCATGAAAGTGTCGCGAAGCCGCACAAAAAGATGTCATGTAGCGAGTAAAGCGTTTTAACGCCAGAATCGCGTTGGTTACCTTTGGTTAGAATATGGTTGGATTGTTACGGTTAGGTTCTAATTAGGATTAGGTTAGGTTATGTTATGAAGCGTCGTGAAACCAAAACGACGTCAACTAGTGAGATAGTGTTGTTGCAAGTGAAAACCGCGCTATCGTGAAAAATTGTGAAACACACAAAACAGTATACCGATTTACTTTTATAATGTACGTTACAAGTACGAAAATTGCGAAATCGAATCTGAAAGCGTTAGAAAGCGTCGCGAATCTACTCTAAAGGGTCTCCAGTAGCGAGTAAAGTTTTTTAACGCAAGAAATGCGACGGTTAGGTTTGGTTAGGTTATGGTTAGGTTGGTAGGGTGAGGTTGTCATGAAGCCATTGTGAAACTACCCAAAACGACCTCAACCAGCGAGATAGTGTTGTTGCAAGTAAAAACCGCGGTATTGTGAAACATTGCCAAACACACAAAACAGTATACCGATTTACTTTTACAATGTACGTTACAAGTACAAAAATTGCGAAATCAAATCTGAAAGCGCAAGAAAGCGTCGCGAATCTGCGCTAAAGGGTCTCAAATAGCGAGTAAAGCTTTTCAGTGCGAGAAATGCAACGGTTAGGTTTAGTTAGGTTATGGTTAGGTTGTTAGGGTTAGGTTGGTATGAAGCCGTCGTGAAACCACCCAAAAGGACGCCAACTAAAGAGATAGTGTTCTGTTTTGTTGCAAGTACAAAACTGCGATATCAGGAAATATCGTGAAAGCACACAAAACAATGTACCAATTAACCATTACAAGTGCGAAACTGCAATATCATGCATGTTGCATGAAAGCGTAAAGCATGAAAGCATGAGTTCTGGCATAAAAGCACATGCAAGCATTGTGAAACCTCGCGAAACGATGTCAACGTTGTCAGATATGTCAATGTCTCATATAGTGTTTTGTGCAAGTTGGTGGAAAACTGTGATGTTGACGCAAGGCAGACGCAGTATTCAAACTACGCGAGCTAGTTTGTGCCCCCCCCCCCCCAAGAGACCAGCGGCCCAATGATGAAACAAGAAAATGGCCGTGACGGCGCGCGCCTCCTCAGCACTAGATTTTGATGAAAAAGAAGTGGTGCACCGCTCGAGCGTTTCTCGGAGATCGACCCCTTTTGCTGATTGCCTGTTAGAAACGCCGTTACATTTTCCTTTACTTTTCGGGCACAAGTCAGCCCCAATAAACAGTTATTCCTGCACCATTTGGATTGTGCGTAGCAATTCTGGTAGAGGTGTGGGCTAATGATCCCAAACCCAGTTGGCCTTCGAGGAAGCAGCCCGGAACCACGAGCAGTCGAACCAACTGAGCTCACGCCAGTTCATCAACGCTCCAGCCGTTGTCTACGTGGTGAGCCGCCGGAATTCCCCATGCCACCAGAGCCTAGAGTGTCTCCAGCTGTCTCCGGTGGGAGTACCGAAATGTCGTCTCCAACCGCTGCCAAATACGTCGTTGTCGATGAGCCACGGATGCCCGACCCTTTTCATGGCGATCCTCATGAAGACGTCGAGAATTGGCTGGAGGGTTTTGATCGCGTCGCCAACTGCAACGGATGGACCGAAGAACGGAAGCTCCGCCGTGTTTATTTCGCGTCGCAGGACAGCGCATGAACGTGGTTCGAAAACCATGAAGGTGCTATTCAGTCGTGAGATGATTTCCGACGGAAGCTACTGGCCACATACCCGAGTACAGACCGGAGAAAAAACGCTGAAGCTGCCTTGCGAGCAAGAAACCAGTGCAACAATAAAAACGTCACAATGTATGTGCAAGACATGTGCCAGTTGTTTCGCCAGTCTGATCAAAATATGAGCGAGGACAAGAAACTTTGGTCCTGATGCGTGGGTTGAAGCAGGAGATTTTTGCTGGTTTGCTCCGATGCCCTACGCGGAACGTCGCTGAATTTCGCACCGAGGCGACAGTGGTTGAAAAGACTCTGGAACAGCGAGCAAGGCACTACAATCGAGATGTTAACGTCGCATCCGTAGACGCGGTGTCAGCAGTCTTCGGTAATGGCATCGACGTATTACGTAAGCTCATTGGATCGGTGGTTCGAGAAGAGCTCCAGAAGCTAAACGGCAACCCCTCAATGGTCTCGTCATTAGCGGAAGTTGTTCGGGTGGAGGTGAGACAGGCAGTCCGTGAGCAGCAGTCACTAGCCCAGCCTGTTCAAGCGTCGGTTCCGATGCAGCCTGCAGTCTCGTACGCCGAGGTGCTGAGGGGCGCCCCTGTACCTCCTTTCGTCGCCCCTGGACGTCCTTTCGCCGCCCCTTGACCTTATCTCTCCGCAGCAAGCACGCATCTGCCGAAACCTCGATTAACGCCGTCCCCAGCCGAGACGAGGATCCGAAAAGCTGATATATGGCGCACTCCTGATCAAATTCAGCTTTGTTATCACTGCGGCGAACCTGGCCATCTTTACCGGATGTGTGAATATCGCCGAGCTGGACTTCGGGGTTTTCCTGTAAACGCTGCCTGTCCACGGAATGGGGAGCGACCTTTTGAAATCGAGGAGTACTTGTCAACGCGTCAAGGTGCTCACTCCTCGCAGCAGCACCAGTCTCGATTAACTGCGCCGCTGAGGTATCGGTCACCAAGTGCGCGCTCATCTTCAAACTCTTCGAGGTGACTCCCCCAAAGCCCGCTTCGGCAAAACTAGAATCGCCGACCTGGGGAGGTAAGGCCGCTGCCGATGCAAGAAAACAACCCCCAGTGCCGATTTCAAAATGTGATGATGGACACGAGACTACGTGTGGAAAGGGTAACGTCGCTCTGATTTGTCGGTAATTATGGACGGCTACGAAACAAATGCTATAGTAGACACAGGTGCAGACTATTCTGTCATGAGCAGGGGACTTGCCAGAACGGTGAAAAAAGTGCTTACCACAACCGCGAACCGCCGGGGGACATCTTATCGATCCGGCAGGCATGTGTACCTCTAGAGTCGGAATACGTGGCTTCACCTACGTCGCCAGCTTCATTGTCCTTTCGGAGTGTTCAAGAGATGCAAATATGGGAATGGACTTTTTGCAGGCCAATAGCGCAGTAATAAACTTGTAGGAAACGTGCGTCTTGTTCTCAACGAAACACGCCAGCGCGACATTAGAGAGTGAAAAACGATTCGATGCGCTCCAGATTGCAGGTGATGATGTAACAGTACCTGCAAGATCCATCATCGTTGTCACCGTAAAAAGCAATGTGTACAACGACTATGAAGCAATGGCAGAAAGCAATACTGGGCTATTACTCGAGAAAGGGATCCGTGTGGCAAGAGGTATTGACGACTGCGTGATGGGTATTGACGACTGCGTGATGGACTACGAGACGCGAAATTTTTCTCCACTCTAGACCTCAAGAGCGGATACTGGCAGATAGAGGTGGACGAACGAGATCGCGAGAAAACTAATTTCGTCACCGCAGATGGGTTATACGCGTTCAAGGTACTCCCATTTGGCCTGTGGTCCACACCCGCCACATTTCAGCGGATGATGGATACTGTGCTGTCCGAGTTGAATGGCAGTCCTGCCTTGTTTATCTCGATAACGTCGTGATTTTTCGACCATCTTGGATCAGCATGTGGAACGACTACGGACTTTGCTCGAAGCGATTAGATCAGCAGGGCTGACGCGAAAACCCCAAAAGTTCCATTTTGGCTTTCATGAACTGTTTTTCCTTGGAAAAGACAGCAACTGTAGAAAAGTTTCCTAGACCGGCGGATAAAAAGGCTGTGAGACGATTCTCAGGACTTGGTGCCTATTACAAAAGATTCATCGAAGATTTTTCAAAAGATTGCGGAACGACTAACCCGACTGACGAAAACAGACACGCCTTTCACCTGGACAAGCGAGCAAGAAGACGTGTTCAATGAGCTACGACAGCGACTGCTAAACCACCCCGTCCTGGCACATTTCCACGAAGAAGCCGAAATAGAGATTCACACGAACTCAAGCAATTTGGTACTACGCGCCATCCTTGCGCAGCTGCAAAACGGAGAGTAAAGAGTGGTCGCATATGTTAGTCACACTCTTTCGAGAGCTGAAATAAATTATTCGGCGCTGGAAAAATAATGTCTGGCGGTAGTGTCGGCCATACAGAAATTCCGACCTTACTTATATGGTACTCAGTGATGCCTGTAGGCAACAATACAGAGCACAAGCCTGACATCAGCGAATTCATTCAGCGAGCCGAAGAAGCACGGCAGTTGGCGCGACATCACATAAAACAACAACACGTGGATGCAAACCATTACAACCTTCGGCGGAGAGGAGTCGACCACACACCAGGCGACCGAGTTTGGATTTGGACTCCCGTGTGGACGCCTGGCGTCTCAAAAAAGCTCATGCGCCGCTATTTCGGCCCTTATCGAGTCCTTCGTCGCGTCAGCTCCTTGAACTACGAGGCGTTCCCGGAAGGACAAGTGAGCTCATCAAGATGCCGAAGGATCACAGAAATCGTGCATGTAGTCAGAATGAAGCCATACTATGACAGACAATGAACATCGAACTATACACACCTGATCATGAGGAATGCCTATTTGGTTGGTTGAGAAACTTTATTGAGGTCCTGCAAGGCGCGCGTCAGCGCGCAGCGGGCGACTCCCACGTCGGGACCGTTAGGCCAAGCCTATCGGCCGCTCCGCGGGCCTGCTGGACGGCCCAAAGTTCGTCTGCCAGGAGGGAGCTGCGTAGGGCCGCCTCCCACCTGACCGATGTAGTGTTGGGGTTAGTGTACATTGCCTTGCACTCCCAGAGCATGTGCGCCAGTGTGGATACATCCCCACATGCAGGGCAAGCGTCATTGGGAAACACGTCAGGATAAATAGCGTGAAGGGATCTCAGGTTAGGGTACGTGTCGGTCTGCAGTAGTCTGAGCGTAAGGGCCTGTGGCCTATTAAGATTTGGATGAGGGAGTGGATATAGTCTCCGCGCGAGGTAAAAATATTTTGTTATTTCGTTGTACGTGGCAGGCGCGTTCCTGTTTTCCGCAACCCCGTTGGCCCCGAATCGTTACCCGGAACCCGCGCGGTCGGTTAGTGCGCGCGCGGCCTCGTGGGCAGACTCGTTGAGGTTGGGGGAGCGACTTGGACCTGTCCAACAAGTGCAGGAAACCAAATCAGTACGTGGTGCTTGAAGCCGTCGCGCCCACCTATTTCTCCAATGGAAACCACGCATTCAAACCATCTCAGCAACACTGCTTTTACGCATTGGGACGATGCGTTCTTGGAGGAGGGATCATGACGCAAAGCAGACGCAGTATTCAAACTACGCATGCTAGTTCGTGCGCCCCCCCCCCCCCCCTCAAGACACCAGCGGCCCGATGATGAAACAAGAAAAGGGCCGTGACAGCGCGCGCCTCCTCAGCACGGGATTTTGATGAAAAAGAAGTGGTGCACCGCTCGAGGGTTTCTCGGAGATCGATCCCTTTTGCTGATCGCCTGTTAGAAACGCCGCGACAACTTCCTTTACTTTTCGAGCCCAAGTTAGCCCCAATAAACAGTTATTCGTACACCATTTGGATTCTGCGGAATATTAATATGCAAATTTCGTAAAGGTGCGCGAAACAATGCAACCTAACGAGATACAGCGTTTTGTAAAGATAAAAGTGCGATGTTGGGTTGGCCTAGGTTAAGTTGGGAAGCGTCACGAAACCGCACGAAACGATGTCAACTAGCCAGATGCAGCGTTTCTTATGGCTACAAGTACAAAAATTGTGATAACTGTGGAAACACACGGAAGCGTCGTGAAGCCGCACAAAAGGATGTGAAGTTTCGACTGAAGGGTTTTTTAACGCTAGAAGTGTGGAGGTTAGGTTGGAATAGGTTATGGTATGTTATGGTTAGGTCATGTTAGGTCAAATTTGGAAGCGTCGTGAAACAACTCGAAACCATGTCAGCTAGTGAGAGAGTTCTGTTTTGTTGCAAGTGCAAAACTGCGATATCATGTGAACTATTGTGAAAAAAAAGAAAACGATGTGAAATAGCGAGATACTGCGCTTTGTACCGTTACAAGTTCAAAACTGCTATATTATACAGTTGTCGAGAAAATGCATGAAAGCATCGTCAAACCTCACGGAACGATGCAACTAGTGAAACGGCGTTTTTCCCTGTTAAAATTAGTGGAAAATTGGGATATCATGCAAGTATTGTGAAAGTTCACAAAAAAATGTGGTCTAGCGAGTTACAGTGTTTTGTAAAGATTTAAGTGCGAAGGTTAGGATAGTTTTGGTTAGGAAGCGTCATGAAACCGCACTTAAGTAGCCAGATACAGCGTTTATTACGGTTACAAGTAAAGAAACTCGAAATCAATTGTGAAAGCACATAAAAGCGTCGCGAAGCCGCACAAAAGGATGTCAAGTAGCGACTAGGGCGTTTTTAATGCTAGGTATGCGATGGTTAGGTTTAGTTAGGTTATGGTTGGGTCACGTTATGGTTAGGATTAGGTTAGGTTGTTATGAAGCGTCGTGAAACCAAAACGATGTCAACTAGCGAGTAAGTGTGGTTTTGTTGCAAGTGGAAAACCGCGATATCATGTGAAATATTGTGAAACGCACAAAATGATATACCGATGTACCGTTACAAGTGCGAAACTGATATATCATGCAAATGCCAATAAAGCGCATGTAAGCATCGTGAAACCTCACGAAACAATGTAAACGGTGTCAGATATGTCCATATGTCAGATACAGTGTTTTGTATAAGTTGGTGGAAAACTATATTTGAAAATATCGTAAATGTGCACGAAACAATGCAACCTACCGAGATACAGCGTTTCGTGAAGATACAAGTGCGAAGGTAGGTTAGCTTCGGTTAGGTTACGAAGCGTCATGAAACCACACGAAACGATTTCAACTAGCCAGATACAGCGTTTCTTACGGCGACAAGTTCAAAAATTGCGATATCAGATGTGAAAGCGCATGAAAGCGTCCTGAAGCCGCGCAAAAGGATGTCAAGTAGCGACTGAAGTGTTTGTTAACGCTAGAAGAGTGAAGGTTAGATTTGGTTAGGTAATGGTATAGTATGGTTAGGTTATGTTAGGTAAAGTTTGGAAGCGTCGCGAAACCACACGAAACCATGTCAACTAGCGAAAGAGTGTTCCATTTCGGTCCATGTGCGAAACTGCAATATCATGTGAAATATTGTGAAAAAAAAGAGAAAACGATGTGAACTAGCGAAATACTGCGTTTTGTACCGTTACAAGTGCGAAACTGCTATATCATGCAGATGTCGTGAGAATGCAACAAAGCATGGTGAAACCTTACAAAACGATAGTGACACTGCGTTTTGTATTGTTAAAATTAGTGGAAAAAGATTATGCAAATATTGTAAAAATGCACAAAACGATGTGGTCTAGCGAGATGCAGTCCCATTGCAAAAACAGCGTGATGCCAGTACGTTTTTTGGCACTGGTACACGCTGAAGACACTGGTACACTGGTAGCTTGTAATCACTGGCACTTCGCTGGGCGCACTGGGAAAAAGCTGTGTCGCACTGGTCGGGGCACTTGCTCAACCGCTGTTATGCTGGTGCGCACTGCTAAGCGCTGGAAACGCTGGAATTTTCAATGGCAAGCGCTGGTGAATACTGGAGCACACACTCTTTCTACCAGCGCACTTGCAGTGTGCATGTTATTGTAGCGTGTGCCGTGGTTTGTTTTGGTGTTGTTTAATATAAAACGCTTGATTCGATGGCAGGGAGAGATGCTACCCTAATAGATTCCAAGCATACGTAATTTTTGCGGTGCACGTACGTATCGCAACAACTATAATGCACCTTTTTCGCATATGTCGCTGCGTAAACTGGCCATATTCGCATCCTCCGTGTATTGCTGTAACGATTCCTAATTGCAGTGTTTGTGCGGCACTTGTTTCCTAATTGTGGAACGAGGTTTATTGGCGCAAGTAGCACTTGCACAGCAGGTCTATTGATGAGGAAAGCGGGCAACAGGAACCGACGCAGGAAACACAACGCTCGGGGCAACAGCTCGCGCTCGGCTCCTCTTGCTAAAGGTGTGACCCACTGCAGCACATCTTCTTCCTCTCTACAATACCCCGGCGACGAAGACGAGCCATCCTGGCAAGTCAAGGTGTTGAGATTAGGAGTGGGTCGTGATATGGCTTGAGACGACTCACGTGGACAGTCTCACGACCAAGGCATCGCCTGTCTGTAGATCGCGTGACCGGCTCGATCACGTATGTGACAGGAGATAGACGTTCGACGACGCGATAAGGACCGTGAAACTTGGGGGCAAACTTAGCGGACAGACCTGGGGAGTGGAAGGGCAGTCGAAACCAGACAAGCGAGCCCACGGCATAAGTCTCGACTTGCTGGTCGTGGTCGTGGCGGTCTTTTTCGAATGCTTGCTTGTCCGAGGTGAATGATTGGGCCAACTGACGACACTCTTCAGCGTGGTGCAAAATTTCAGAAAGAGGGCTGAACTCTGAGACGTCGGGACGATACGGCAAAATGGTGTCAAAGGTGGAGCATGGCTCACGCCTATATAGAAGAAAGTAAGGCGAGAAGCCTGTGGTTGACTGCGTCGCGGTGTTGTACGCATAGGTCACAAATAGGAGAATGACATCCCAGTTTGATTGGTCGGAATTGACATACATGGCGAGCATGTCTCCTAGCGTTCGGTTGAAGCGCTCAGTTAGACCGTTGGTCTGCGGGTGGTAGGCTGTAAAGGTGCGGTGCACCGTGCGGCATGCCTGAAGGAGTTGTTGTACAACTTCGGATAAAAAGACACGCCCTTGATCACTTAGTAGTTCACGCGGTGCCCCATGACGCAGTACGAAGCATCGCAAAACGAAATTGGCTACGTCACGTGCACCAGCCGTAGGTAGTGGAGCTGTTTCAGCATACCTCGTCAGATGGTCGACGGCGACAATGATCCATCGATTTCCAATGGCAGTGTAAGAAAGGGGACCATATAGATCGATACCAACGCGGTCGAAAGGGTGCGCCGGACACGGTAGAGGCTGTAATAATCCGGGTGAATGGGCAGCTGTCTTTCGTCGTTGGCATAATGAACAAGACCGAATGTATTTTCGTACAGAAGTGTACATACCACGCCAGTAGTAACGCTGGCAGATCCGCTTATATGTTTTTAACACACCGGCGTGAGCATGTTATGGGCCGGCATGAAAATACGCACAGACATCAGATCGCATGTGGCGTGGTATAACCAAGAGCCATTTACGACCATCCGCGTGGTAGTTTCTGCGGTATAGTTGCACGTCCCGTATCGCGAAATGTGTGGCTTGGCGGCGAAGAGAGCGTGGGTACGCAGACTTTGAAGAGTCGGAAAGAATGTTAAGGAGAGATGTTATCTATGGGTCTTTCCGCTGTTCAGACGACATGCTTGTGACGGAAATGAGAGCGATGGAGAAGTTGGTGTCCGAATGCAGGTCTGCGGTGGATCTCACTGGTGATCGTGAGAGGGCGTCCGCATCAGAGTGTTTTCGTCCTGAGCGGTAGACGACACGAATGTCGAATTCTTGTAGTCGAAGAGCCCAACCTCCAAGGCGACCTGAAGGATCTTTTAGCGACGCCCACCAACAAAGTGCGTGGTGATCGGTCACAACGTCGAAACTCTGTCCGTACAAGTAAGGACGAAACTTGCTTAACGCCCAAACGATTGCGAGGCATTCTTTTTCAGTTACGGAGTAGTTCATCTCCGCTTTCGTGAGTGCGCGGCTTGCGTATGCGACGACGTATTCTGGAATGCCTGGCTTTCGTTGCGCAAGTACTGCTCCCAGACCAACGCCACTGGCATCTGTGTGCACTTCAGTGCCGGCACTTGGGTCATAACGGTGTAGAAAGGGTGGGGACGTAAGCAGGCGGTGCAGTGTAAAGAAAGCTTCGTCACATGCCGGGGTCCAGTTAGAAAGATTAGCTGGACCGTTCAGTAGTTGTGTAAGTGGGGCTAATATTGATGCAAAGTTGTGGACGAAACGGCGAAAATACGAGCACGAACCGATGAAGCTCCTAAGTTCTTTGACTGAAGTCGGCTTCGGAAAGTCGGCTACGGCTCGAAGTTTGTCTGGGTCGGGGCAAATTCCATCCTTTGTCACAACGTGACCAAGTATCGTAAGTTGGCGAGTCCCAAAGCGGCACTTCTTTAGGTTAAGCTGGAGGTTTGCCTTGGTAAGACACTGAAGAATGGTGCACAGACGGTCGACGTGGGTAGGGAAATCAGGAGGAAATACGATAACATCATCGAGGTAACATAAGCATATCTGCCATTTAAATTTAAGGCCGCGTAAAATGCTGTCCATCATTCGCTCAAACGTTGCAGGTGCATTGCACAGACCGAATGGCATAACCATGAATTCGTATAGGCCATCTGGCGTAACGAACGCTGTTTTGGGACGGTCACACTCTGCCATCGGAACCTGCCAGTAACCTGAACGTAAGTCCAGCGAAGAAAAGAATTCGGCACCTTGTTGGCAATCGATGGCGTCGTCGATGCGGGAAGAGGGATGCGGGGAAGAGGGTATCTTTCCGTGTAATCTTGTTCAGTCGCTGGTAGTCGACACAAAATCTAATCGAACCGTCTTTTTTCTTCACTAGCACCACAGGTGAAGACCAGGGGCTAGAAGATGGTTTGATGACACCGCGCTGAAGCATATCATCCACCTTTTCTGCAATCACACTTCGTTCCTTGGGTGACACGCGGTAGGGGCGTTGCCGCAAAGGAGGGTGCGTTCCAGTGTAGATTGTGTGAGCGACGGTGTTAGTTTGACTCAGTGCCTTTTGAGGAAGGTCAAATGAATCTCGCAATTCATGGAGAAGGGTCATTAGCTGGTCCCGTTGATCCGGAGGAAGCTTGCTGTCGATGGAACGATTGAAGATATCCGCGGAGTAGTCATCCCGCGTAAAAAAAGGAGTAACGGCGTTCAGTTGAAGTTGCTGGCCAGGGTCGTGGGACTCAATAGGCACAATAACGTTGTCATCAACAGGATGAACATAGCCCAGTGTTTCGTGAGCTCTTAAGGTGAGAGGGCATGAGCTAGGATTGCAAACGACAATTCCGGAAGTATCCTGGTGAGGTGGCAGAACGGCGTATGGCAGAGACGTACCGTGGCGGCGACTGAAAACGTCAGATGGGGAAAACACAACGGTAGAGCTGGATAATTCAGTGTGATTGACGGGGACAACGATGGCACTAAGAGGAGGAACATCAACGTCGGAAGCAACAAGAAGCTTGCCCAGGTGAGTGCGCTCATTGTCGGTAGATGGCGCATCTGAAAACACAGATAATTCCACCTGCGCGCGAGCGCAGTCAATTACGGCGTGGTGGCGTGACAAAAAGTCCCATCCAAGTATCACGTCGTGGGCACAAGTGGTCAACACGAGAAACTCGATGTGGTACAGGACGTCCTGAATCTTTACTCTCGCCGTACATGCTCCGACTGGTCGAAGTGGTTCCGCACTCGCGGTATTCAGCAAAACGTCGTAAGGCGGCGTCGTTACTTTTCGTATCGAATGGCAGAGTTTCTGACTCATCACAGATACGGCGGCACCCGTATAAACAAGCGCAAGAGTTCGTAGACCTTCAACAAAGACTTCCAGAACGTTTGTGGGGGACGGGCGAGGACTTGTACAATGTGACGCTTTCGCAGCTCGTGCCTCCGGAGCTGCGGCAGTCAGTTTTCCGTCTCTACAGGGTTCGGTCGGTGACGCAGAGTGGACGGAGAACGGTAGCGGCGTGGTGAGGATGAGCGACGGGGACCGAATGATCGGTAGTCGGCAGCAGAGCGGTGGTCTAGCTCGGTTGGTGACGGGTCGCGTTCCACTGATTGTCGGTCGCATTGACGTGGCAGTGCTCGTTGCGCGTTGTACGGGGCCGGTAAAGAGTAGTCAGGGTACCTCGGAGGTGCAGCGGAACCCTTTGCGAAGCGCCGGCGACGGAAGCGCGCCACGTGACCTGGATATCCGCATGCGTAACAGATCGGGCGATTGTCAACTGTGCGCCAAGGGTTTCCGTTATAGCGCTGTTGTGTTGCTGGAAATGGCATCGTTGATACTCGTACAGGCTGGGGAGTCGGCCCAAGCGGAGGTAGTGGCGGAGTAGCAGCAACACCAGTCAATGGCGCGGTGACGGGTGCTGTCTGAGAGACGGACGGCAATGCCTCAGAGACCTGCGCATTTGTTACCTGCCTGATGGCGGGCGCGATACGCTCAGAAGAACGTTCCGTTGCCGGTAGATACGACAGGCACGAAAGTTGTCGGGCCACCTCCTCGCGCACATATCGTTTGCTTTCGGACATGATTGCGCTGTGGTCTCCACCCAGGCTCAATGCCGCGAGAGTTTCATCAGTAGCCGCTGGACGCCGTGTCACGACCCGTTGTTTGCGGAACTCCTCGAAGCTCTGGCAAAGAGTGGCGAGTTCGGACACGGTACGTGGGCCCTTGGCCAGCAGCATCTGGAAGGCGTCGTCGTCTATCCCCTTCAAAATATGTTTGATCTTGTCTGCCTCGATCATTGAAGGGTCAAGGTGCTTGCACAAGTCGAGCACATCCTCGATGTAGCTTGTGAAGCCTTCTCCTTGAAGCTGTGCGCGTCCCCGTAGGCGCTGTTCAGCACGGAGCTTGCGTACCTCGGGGCGACCGAACACATCGGTAATGCGTAGCTTAAAGGCACCCCAAGTGGCAAATTCCGACTGGTGGTTGTTAAACCAGAGACTCGCCACCTCTTTCAGGTAGAAGGGTACATATTGCAGCTTCTAAGGGTCGTCCCACTTGTTGCTTGCGCCTACCTTTTCAAATGTCGACAGCCAATCTTCTACGTCTTGCTCATCAGTACCGTCGAAAAAAGGTGGATCGCGCACGCGTACCGCAGTGGGAATGATGACCATCGGAGGCTGGGTCGTGCCTTGCTGGTTGGTTTTTTCAGCCATGTCTGGGATGGCAGGTAGTTTCCTGTTGCGGAGTTCCAGGTTGAGTTACCCAGCACCTCCACCACTCTGGAGCGAGGTTTATTGGCGCAAGTAGCACTTGCACAGCAGGTCTATTGATGCGGAAAGCGGGCGGCAGGAACCGACGCAGGAAACACAACGCTCGGGGCAACAGCTCGCGCTCGGCTCCTCTTGCTAAAGGCGTGACCCACTGCGGCACATCTTCTTCCTCTCTACAATTGCAGCAATTGTGTGGCACTTGCTCAACCGCTGTTATGCTGGTGCGCACTGCTAAGCGCTGGAAACGCTGGAATTTTCACTGGCAAGCGCTGGTGAATACTGAAGCACACACTCTTTCTACCAGCGCACTTGCAGTGTGCATGTTATTGTAGCGTGTGCAGTGGTTTGTTTTGGTGTTGTTTAATGTAAAACGGTTGATTCGATGGCAGGGAGAGATGCCACCCTAACAGATTTCAAGCAAACGTAATTTTTGCAGCGCACGTACGTATCGCAACAACTATAATGCACCTTTTTCGCATATGTCGCTGCGTAAACTGGCCATATTCGCATCATCCGTGTATTGCTGTAACGATTCCTAATTGCGGTGTTTGTAAGCCTGGAGCTGCACGTCACTCCTAACAGAAACAGGAAATTGTTTTTGTCGCAAAGTCGAGGAAACGTAAATAAGCTCTAGATCGCTTCGCAAGGTTTCCCAGCGGAGGCGAGAAAGAAAGCTGTCGTTAGATTCCGCCACACCGAATAAATGAATGTTGTCCATGCTTATCCTTTTACTTACTTCAGGTAAGAGTTCTGAAGCTCAGATGCAGAATCTTCAACCATCCCAACTCACCGCGTCGAGAGCGGTCTTGCCAAGTGCCCGGCCCAGCGAGCATTAAACCTGTCGTGCCAGCCACGTTGGTATATATGTTACCGGTGCTTCTTGCTTTGTGTACACACAACTCTAAAGTGTGAGAATAACTGTAAAGTATAGTCTAATTTAGACATCCATGAAGCTAAAGCAACTATTTTGTCTTGTGTAGATGTTCGTACAAGGAACGCTGCATGACGATCAAACGTCGCGCTTTCAGCTACGCAGGCTGTCACCGAAAGCTGCCGGTCGCACTTAGCCGGTACTTCTTTGACTGATATGTAGCAACACGCAATTTTCAGTTGATAATTAGCTACGCCTTCGTGAACTGACTCCCTGAAATACTTTTTCAGCTGATTGCATTGGTATTTCTATGGATGTTTTTTTTTGGTATTGATATAACTGCATATATCTGTACACTGGCACGCCCGCTGTGTACTGCCAGCGGAGGCCAAAAAAAAAAAAACGGCTGTCGCTCGCCATCGCCACTCCGTAAATGCATTTCTGGCATCGATTGACCTTCCACTTACTTCAGGTACAGTTTAGGTAACAGAAATATTGCGAAGCTCAAATGCAGAAACTTCAAGCATGGCAACTCAGCTGCTTCGAAAGCAGCCTTACCCAGTGCCTCGTCCCAGCGAGGCCTATCTTGCCGGCCATGTCGGTGTACCTGCTGCCAGTGCTTTTTACTTTAAGTAGGCACAATTATAAAGTGTAAGAATGACTATAAAGTACAGGTTAGACATTCATGAGCCGAAATTGACCTTTTATCTGCGTGTGCGGTGCCCGCACAAGGAGCAGTGACGATCGATGTGTTGCGTTTTCAGCAACGTAGGCGGTCACCTAAGGCTTCCTTCTGAGCGCAGGAGCCGGTACTTTTCTGACTCGTATGTAAGAACACGCAATTTTAGTTGATAATTTGGTACGCATTAGTGAACTAACATACTGGCATACTATTTCAGCGGATTGAATTAGTCATTTCTTCGGTAGTTTCTTAGTTGCCCGTATAGATATAACTGCAATAATGTAATCTGGCGCGCCGGATGTGTACTGCTACATGGTCTTTTGCGCATAAAAAATACTCAATATTCACTCGTGTGCATGGATATCTACCAAACAAGACATTTAAATCGTCTGCATTTTTTGACCAGTAGCAAGTGTTAGAACAGACTATCAAAGAAAAAAAAAACAATCGGCAGCAACAGCTGACAATCTGTGGCTGCTCCTCCAGTCAATTTGAGATTTTTCAGAGTTAAGATGTAGATGCTTCAAAAACCTTGCGCTTTTGCTAATATCTGCACGTCATTCGGTGGCCGGAAGCTGTTCGTCACTGTCGAATTAAGACGTCATTGTTATTTGGAATAGAATACTGTGTCAGTCTTGACTGTGCGACTTGTACACATCAAGTTGAACGGCGCCTTCTTCGGATAAATAGTCGTTTTGCAACCCTACAAGCATGTTCTGGCGTGGCGTAGTGGGAGCATACTCGGTTAGAGATCATAAGGTAGCGAGTTCAAATCTCGTCTAGCAGTGTTTTATCTTTTTTAAAATTTTTATTCTTATTGCGAATGCGCGCTGTTTATATATATATATATATATATATATATATATATATATATATATATATATATATATATATATATATATATATATATATATATATATATATATATCGAAACGCGCTAGCGAAGATTCGACGAAGAGGAGGAAGAGACTCGACTGGCTCGCGAGCGATGCTGTTGATCCTTCGCTGAGCTACACCTCTGCATTACCCATCTTGTAAATAAACGCGTTCCATCGTCACAATTGTGGTGGAAGGTGCGGGGTAAGCTAGCTACTACCAAGTGATACTGGAGAGGCACCGTCCCCTAACGACGGAACCGCTACACGAGCTTCGCCGCAGCCGTCGACTAGCGGGCTTGGCACCATTACCTCAAGAAAGAGCTCGGACGGAGACAACCAGCAACCAGTCGCAAGGACGTCGCCCTACCACTACAGGGAGCCGCGAACCTTCACAGGGAAACCCGGCGATGACGTGGACGAATGGCTAAGCCACCATCAGCGGGTGAGCCGATCGAACGGTTGGAATGCGGCTAGCCAGCTGTCTCACGTGGGGCTCTTCCTCGATTTCACGGCGCTGGTATGGTTTGAGAACCATGAAGACACATTGACAACCTGGGACCAGTTTGTGGAGGAAATTAAGAAATGCTTTGGAGACCCAGCAACGAAGAAGAAACGTGCCGAGCAGACGTTGTCGCAGAGGGCTCAAGTCACCGGTGAGACATGCAGAACCTACATTGAAGAGATTCTGAAGTTGTGCAAGTCGGTGGATGCCCACATGACGGAAGAAGACAAAGTGGGCCATATACTCAAGGGCATCGCCGATGACGTCTACCAGTTCCTCATTGGCAAGGAGAGCCTGGAATGCGTGGCCGACGTGATTAACCACTGCCGAACTTTCAAGGCTCTTAAAACTCGTCGCATCACATCGAAGTTCGGATGTCTGGCCAACGTCACGACTGTTGCCACCATCGATGTCTGCCAAAATTCTCTACCTGCCGACTTTTCCTCCACCATTCGTCAGATTGTACGGGAGGAACTGCGTCACCATGTCCCTGTTCCCATGCAAGCTGGAGACCCACAGTGTGATACACTATCCCCAAGCATCAATGCTGCGAGTTTTGACGAGCGCAGTTACTCCACCCGCAGTCCACGTCTGAGGGCTCCGCCACCAACGGCTATTTACGTCGAGTCGTCTTATGCGCCCCGCAGCAGTTATAGCTACGACAGCCAACCGCCTCCGTTTGTGTCCGAGTGGCAACAGTTCTCTGAGCATCCTCTCCACACCGTAGCATTCAATGTACCTCGGGAACGCCCCGTGTGCTACCAGTGCGGTGTTCGTGGACATATCGCCCGGTTTTGCCCATCGCGACGTCGCCCACGCACGACGTTTTCTGACCGACCAGCGATGCTTGCACGGCGAAGCCAACAGCCCGATTACGCCTACTGGCCTTCGGATTCAACTGCCCAGAAGCACGGGCACCGGCCGAACATCCGCAGTGACTCGCCTGCCTCTGTGAGGAGCTTGACGCCACCTACTACGCGCCAGCGACGGTCCCCATCTCCCCGTCCCCGGCCGCGGCTTTCCTCTCTGCCACCGGGAAACTAGCCGGCGCGGCCGATGGAGGCGAGGTCGCTGGACGTACCGCTTTGCGCACAAGTATGCCTCCATTAGTTCACATGCTTCACAACAAGGTTCATGTATTCATTGACGATGTTCCCACGATGGCTCTGGTAGACACCGGTGCAACAGTTTCTGTAATGAGTTTAGTTTTCAAGGAGAGACTTGGCCGCAAGGTTATGTTTTATTGGGATAAATCTTCTACTTTTCGAGCAGTCAGCGGCACGGCTTTGTGTCTAGTAGGTGTGTGCACTGTGTCTGTTTGTGTTGCTGGTAAAGCGTTCAAGGCAGAATTCGCAGTGCTCGCTCATTCCACGCATGACGTTATCCTTGGAATTGACTTCTTGCAAGACTGCCGTGCGACTGTCGACTGCGGGGCAGGCGAGGTTCTGTTGTCCGCCCTCACCCAGCAGCCTCAGCGTAGCGGAGACGACAACCTCGTTGTAGTTAAAGACGCTATTCTACCGGCATGGTCTACTGCCAGCGTGCCCGTTGCTGCTTCAAATGCCGACAGTTCTCCTGATATTGTGATTGAGCCGTTGCCTTTGCCTTGCATGAAGAAAAACATCTTTCTGCCGCGCTGCGTTGTGTCTCTCACCGAGGGAAAAACTAAATTATGGGTAGTTAACTGCTCATCCGAGTCTGTTGTACTACCAGAGGGAATGCGCCTTGCCATGTTTGAAGGGCAGTGCAGTATCTGCATAGGAGCTCTCAGGAATGCGGCAAATTCGGACTATGCTGATGTATTCGGCACGGAATACGAATTTTATAAGATGGTTAGCAAGCCTATTTCCTCGCCTAAGCGCAAAGTGTTGGTTACACTGCTGGCCAGGCATGCTAAAGTATTTGATTTTGCACGGAAGTCGCATAGACCTCAGACGCCCAGCACATGCACTCGTCACAAGATCGACACCGGATCTGCGCACCCCCTCAGACAGAAACCTTATCGAGTTTCCGCGTCAGAGCGCAAGGTAATTTCAGAGCAAGTCAGCGAGACGCTAACCTCTGGCATAATTCAAGAATCGTCAAGTCCCTGGGCCGCGCCTGTTATCTTGGTCAAGAAAAAAGATCGGTCCTGGAGGTTCTGCGTTGACTACCGACGTCTCAACTCTATAACTACGAAGGACGTGTACCCGCTTCCTCGCATCGATGATGTCATCGACTGTCTGCATTCAGCGTCCTATTTTTCATCGGTGGACTTGCGATCCGGGTATTGGCAGATCCCCGTGGATCCGGCTGACAAAGAAAAGACGGCCTTTGTTACACCAGACAGTCTGTTTGAGTTTAATGTTATGCCATTCGGCTTGTGTAATGCCCCCGCCACATTTGAAAGATATATTGACACCGTTTTACGGGGCCTCAAATGGGAAATTTGCCTGTGTTACCTGGACGATGTGGTGATTTTTGGCCGAACATTTGAAGAACATAATCATCGCCTTGACCTGGTTCTAACCTGTATCGAGGAAGCTGCGCTTACACTGAACTAAAAAAATGTCGCTTTGGAGAACGTGAAACCTTGGTTCTGGGACACCTGGTGGATAAAAATGGCGTGAGACCGGACCCGGAGAAAGTCGCCGCTGTCAGCAACTTCAAGCAGCCGCAGTCCCCCAGGGAGTTGCGTAGCTTCCTGGGCCTGTGTTCTTACTTTCGTCAATTTGTTCCGAATTTCGCTGATGAAGCACAACCACTGACTGACTTGCTGCAAAAGGATGTCCCTTCCCACTGGACACCAGATTGCGAAGCAGCCTTTAAGCAGCTTCGGTTCATACTGACTTCAGGACCGGTACTACGTCATTTCGATCCTTCTGCTGAAACGGAAATTCACACAGATGCCAGTGGAATCTGCCTTGGTGCAGTGCTCGTTCAGAGCCATGACAATGCTGAACACGTGGTCGCTTACGCGAGTCGTTCGTTGAGCAAGGCAGAACGAAACTACACAGTCACAGAACAGGAGTGCCTCGCAGTCGTTTTCGCCATGCACAAGTTTCGCCCATACATCTACGGCCGTCGCTTCTCGGTAATCACCGACCACCATTCTCTATGCTGGTTGGTAGGCCTCCGAGACCCATCTGGACGACTGGCGCGATGGGCTTTGCGCTTACAGGAGTTCGACTTCACAGTAAGCTACAAGAGCGGTAACCGGCACGCAGACGCCGACTGCCTATCACGCCTTCCTCTACCGACGACTGAGTGTGACGCTGACAACTTCGACCAGTATATCGGCGCTATTGCCTCTGAGTTCCCTGATATCATGGCTTTCTGGACAGTCCAACAAGAGGACCGCTCCTTAGATTCTCTGTTCGCCTCCGCAAATGAACACGCAAACCCAAGCTCTTTTGTGGTTCATGACGGCGTCCTTTACAAGAAGAATTATTCCGGACAAGGCGCCCGTCTGCTTCTAGTTGTTCCACGCACTTTACGGGCTCACGTCTTTCGGTCCTTACACAACGACGCAACCTGCGGCCACATGGGCTTCGCCAGAACGCTTCAACGAATCCAGCAAAGGTTCTATTGGCCCAAGATGCGACGCGACACGGAAAAATACGTTGCTGGATGCGAACAATGCCAACGACACAAACGTCCCACGGCTACGCCGCCAGGACTTCTCCATCCTGTTCCACCTCCTAACTCTCCCTTCGAGACTGTTGTTGTCGATCTGCTCGGTCCATTTCCACAATCGAGCAGTAACAATCGATGGGTCGTAGTCTGTGTTGACCACCTAACGCGCTACGCAGAAACTGCGGCAATACCTGCTGCAACGCCCATGCACGTGTCGCAGTTTATGCTTCGCTGTATAATTCTCCGCCATGGTCCTCCACGCGTTGTCATTAGCGACCACGGACGTCAGTTCGTTGCCGACGTCGTTGAAGAGATCCTGCGTCTGTCTGCCTGCCATTTCCGCCATGCCACACCATATCACCCGCAGACCAATGGTCTCGTAGAGCGCGCGAACCGGACTTTCACGAACATGCTGTCTATTTATGTCGATTCTAAGCACAAAAACTGGGACGAAGTGCTACCTTACATCACGTACGCGTACAATACCGCGAAGCATGAGACTACAGGTTACTCTCCATTTTACCTGCTGTACGATCGCTCCCCACGATTTTGTCTCGACACTATACTACCTTTTACACTAGACGTGGAAACCTCGATAGCCGAGACGCTCTGCCGCGTAGAAGACCGTCGCATCACACGCCTCCGAACCTTGGCATCCCAGCAGCGTTCTAAGAAACGTTTCGACGCCTGCCATCGCTCTGTATCTTATAGTAAGGGCGATATTTTGTGGTTATGGACACCAGTCCGCAAACGTGGTTTGTGCCAGAAGTTCTTGGCCCACTATTCCGGTCCATTCGTCATTCTTGACCGCCTCAGCGACGTCCCGTACGTAATCTCGAGCGTCACAAGCAATGGTCGCCGTTCTAGCAAAACACAACTGACACACGTTGCGCGCCTTAAATCATGCCACCATCAACCGCCTGAGTGACTCGCCCAGAGGGCATCGTCTGCGAACCGGGAAGTGAAACGCGCTAGCGAAGATTCGACGAAGAGGAGGAAGAGACTCGACTGGCTCGCGAGCGAAGCTGTTGATCCTTCGCTGAACTACACCTCTGCATTACCCATCTTGTAAATAAACGCGTTCCAGAAAAATTGTTACAGAAAAATTGTCCAGCTTTGTCGATTCTCTGATCAGTAGTATCCCAGCATCGCTTCCATCTTACGTAAGGGACACTACCGACTTTGTTTCTGGTATAATTGACCTGATTGTTCCTCAAGGTTCCTTTTTGGTCACGCTAGACGTAGCGTCTTTATACACCAACATTCCGCATGTAGACAGAATAGCGGCAGTCGCCAGGTCCTATGAAGCAGCATCACCGGGTAAATGTATCGACAGCAACACATTAGCAGTATTGCTCAGGCTCATTTTAGAGCTAAATAACTTTCAATTTGAAGGGCAACACTATGTTCAAGTTAGCGGCACGTCAATGGGTACGCGTATTGGACCCAACTACGCCAATATATTCATGGGCCAGCTTGAAAGTGAATTTTTGCAAACCCACGCGCTGAAACCTTCTTATTGTAAACGTTACATTGATGACATTTTCCTTATTTGGCCGCATAGTGAGCAGGAGTTGCTTTCCTTCATATCTGAATTTAATGATGCCCATCCATCAATATCATTTTCTCATACCTATTCCACATCAACTCTTAGTTTTCTTGATGTAAGCATTTCGATTGTAAATGATAAGCTATCCACTGCTCTATACAGGAAGCCTACAGACCGGCAACAGTATTTGCACTTTGACAGTAGCCACGTGAAACATTGCAAAACTAGCATCCCTTACAGTCAGGCCTTACGCTTTAAAAGAATCTGCCCAGAGCAATCAGAGTTTCAAAAAAAAATTGCAGAACACTAAAGGATGCTCTAGTCAAACAAAAATATCCGCCGCATTTAATTGATGACGCAATAAAACGTGCCGACATGCATAATCGTAGAACGCTGTTGTGCGCTGCTAAAAACTCGACTCCCTCACCGCAGACAAACTTAGTCCTTACCCATTCTGCGTCAGTTCCGCGTGTTTCGAATGTGCTGAGAAAGCACCACAATATTCCAATGCAAAGTGAACGCTTAAGAAACATTTTCACCGAACCACCTAAAGCAGTTTATCGCAAAGCTAAAACTATTCGAGAGATACTCTCATCGTCATCATCATCGAAAGCAAACAGTCCTGACACGATCGGTTGCCATCCTTGCCAAAAACCGCGATGCAAAGTATGCCCTTACATGCGCACATGCCAACAGGTCACCAGTACTGGTTCCAACTTTTCCTTCAAAATCAAAGGCAATCTTGACTGCGATTCTAAGAACATGATATACATGATAGAATGTGCGCTATGTGAAATACAGTACACTGGTCAAACAGAAGGGCCTTTTAGACTGCGTTTTAACAACCATAAATCTCATGCTAACACCTTGCCCCACTTGCCCATTTCAAGACACGTGCACCTCCCTGGCCACTCTTTTGAAAACCTACAAGTCACATTACTAGAATCTGGTTTCCGCACAAATTATGATAGAGAAGCCCGTGAATCATTCCTCATCTATAAGTTCAACGCCGTCGCATCTGGTCTGAATGAAAACGTAGGAAAACTTAGTTGCCTATCTGCGTAACTTGTATCACCCTGTCCAACTTTTTTCAACCTTGCTCAGCAAGTCGCACTACATTGTCTGTATCCGTTGATTACGTAGCAGCTTTGTAACGCCTTTGTCATTTTTATTAGTATTTTATAGTTTTTTCTTTTTTTTCTCTTGCTTTTACCGGCCGGACTACTCTTCATGCTATGTGCTTTATCTTTTATGCGTTTCATCTTTTATTTGTAAACAACGTCCTCGCGCATGGAAGCAATATCTTTTTACTCATAGATTAGGTGCTCTTTATATTGTGTGACTTGCATATATATATATATGCCCATATATAGCCTTCCATGTCGGTTTTCACATTTGTATCTTACTGATATGCACATGTATATAAACAGCACTCGTGCCTTAAACTGTATTCTGATGAAGGCCGGACCCACGGCCGAAACGTCAATAAAATAACTTCGTACGTGCGTCTTCTTTCCTATACAAATAATATTTCCAAGACCCAGCATCACTTTTGTTTTTGGTGTATATATATATATATATATATATATATATATATATATATATATATATATATATATATATATATATATATATATATATATATATATATATATATATATATATATATATATAAAGGGAATGAAGTGCATACCTAAGGGCTCGTTTTTCCGTGCTTTAACACAATAATAATGAGATCTAACAGACAGTAATGCCAAGGAATGTACAGGGGAAGTTATTAGAACCAATATAATGTAAATAAGAAGAAAGAAGAAAGAAAAGTGGATGAAAAAATAACCAGCCGTGAACGGCTGGTTATTTTTTCATCCACTTTTCTTTCTTCTTTCTTCTTATTTACATTATATTGGTTCTAATAACTTCCCCTGTACATTCCTTGGCATTACTGTCTGTTAGACCTCAAATATATATATATATATATATATATATATATATATATATATATATATATATATATATATATATCGAATGGGCACCCTTGTTTGAACCCTGTGAAGCCATTTTCTGTAAGTACTGGGATGGTGCCGCTCCAGCGTCCCAGTACCTGCGCTGGGAGGCACTGGTACCAGCGCCATACTGGGCCCATAATCAGCAGTGGCGTTTAACGCTGGTACCCAGTGGCGCTGGTTTTTGCAATAGGGAGCGTTTTGTAAAGATACAAGTGCGAAGGTAAGGTTAGGTTAGGAAGCGTCATGAAACCACACTCAAATAGCCTCATACAGCGTTTATCAAGGTTACAAGTACAAAAATTGTGAAATCAAGTGCCAGGAAAGCGCATGAAAGTGTCGCGAATCTGCACAAAAGGCAGTCAAGTAACGAGTAAAGTGTTTTAACGCGAAAAGTGCGACGGTTAGGTTGGGTTAGGTTATGATCAGGTTGTAATGGTTAGGATTAGGTTAGGCTATGTTATAAAACCGTCGTGAAATACCCAAAACGACGTCAAATAGCGAGAGATTGTTCTGTTTCATTGCAAGTACGAAACTGCGATATCGTGAGAAATATTATGACAGCACATAAAACACTGTACCGATGTACCATTACAAGTGCGAAACTGCTATATCAGGTAAGTAGCATGAAAGCGCATTTAAGCATTGTGAAACCTCACGAAACGTTGTCAACCGCGTCAAATATGTCAATTTGTCCGATACAGCGTTTTGTGCAAGTTGGTCGAAAACTGTGATATTATGCAAATTTTGTAAAGGTGCTTCAAACAATGCAAACTAACGAGATAAAGTGTTTCGTAAAGATACAAGTGCGAAGGTAGGTTAGTTTAGCTTAGGTTACGAAGCGTCATGAAACCGCAAGAAACGATGTCAACTAGCCAGATACAGCGTTTCCTACGGCTGCAAGTACAAAAAGTGCGATAAAAAATGTGAAAGCGCAAAAGGGTCGTGAAGCCACGTAAAAGGATGTCAAGTATCGACTGAAGGGTTTTTAACGCTAGAAGTGCGAAAGTTAAATTTGGTTAGGTTATGGTAAGGTATGCTTAGGTTGTTAGGTCAAGTTTGGAAGCGTCGTGAAACCACCCGAAATCATGTGAACTAGCGAGAGAGTGTTCCGTTTTATTGCATGTGCGAAACTGCGATATCATGAGAAATATTGTGAAAGAAAAAAAAACAATGTGAACTAGCGAAATACTGCGTTTTGTACCGTTACAAGTGGGAAACTGCTATATCATGCAGATGTTGTGAAAACGGATAAAAGCATCGTGAAACACACGAAATGATGCAACTAGTGACACCGCGCTTTTTATTGTTAAAATTATGTGGGAAAATGTAATATGATTATATAATTTTAAAAGGGCACAAAACGATGTGGTATAGCGGGATACAGTGTTTTGTAAAGATACAAGTGCGAAGGTTATGTTAGGTTAGGTTAGGAAGTGTCATGAAACCGCACAAAACGATGTCAACTATCCAGCTACAGCGTTTCTTACGGCTACAAGTAAGAAATTGCGATATCAAATGTGGAAGCGCATGAAAACGTCACCAAGCCACACAAAAGTATGTCAATTTGAGACTGAAGGGGTTTTTAGTACCAGAAGTGCGAAGATTAGGTTAGGTTAGGTTAGGGTATGTTATGAATAGGTCATGTTAGGTCAAGTTTAAAATCGCCGTGAAACCACCCGAAATCATGTCAACTAGCGAGAGTGTTCCGTTTCATTGTAAGTGCAAAACTGCGAGATAAAATCAAATATTGTGGAAGAAAACGATGTCAAATAGCGAGATACTGCGTTTTGTATCGTTACATGTGCGAAACTGCTATATAATGCGGATGTCGTGAAAACGCATTAAAGCATCGTGAAACCTCACGAAACGATGCAACTAGTGTCACAGCGTTTTGTGTTGTTGAAAATATTGTAAAGTTGTGATATCATGCAAACATCGTAAAAGTTCACGAAACAATGTGGTATAGCGGGATACAGCGTTTTGTAAAGATACAAGTGCGAAGGTTAGGTTATGTTATGTTACGAAGCGTCATAAAACAGCACTATACTAGCCTATACAGCGTTTATTACGATGACAAGTTAGGAAAATAAAATCAAATGTCGTAAAAGTGCTTGAAAGCGTCGCGAAGCCGCACAAAAGGAAGTCAAGTAGTGAGTAAAGGGTTTTAACACTAGAAGTGGGACGGTTAGGTTTGGTTAGATTATGGTTGGGTCGTTAAGGTTAGGTTATTCAATGTTTAGGTTATGTTATGGTTAGGTAATGGTTATAATTAGGTTATGTTGTTATGAAGCGTCGTGAAACTAAAACCACGTCAACTAGCGAGTTAGTGTTGTTTTGTTGCAAGTAAAAAACCGCGATATCATGTGAAACATTGTGAAACACACAAAACAATATTGTTACGATATCGTGTCGTGGCCGAAGGCAGATGACTTTACGTTGGGATTTAACTGATGATTTGGGCGAACCTGTGCCCGGTAAACGGAAAGTCTGATTACAGTAGTAGTCTTGCACAGATATCACTGAATGGAGCGTTGACTGTCGATCAACTACTGAAAAGCGGCGAAGTGCGTCGGAATTTATAGTCTTGCTATCGAATGTTCTAGCGTTATCGTTGGCGGTGACGTAGGTTCCAGAATAATCTCTACAGTTCGCATTATGGACGTGATCTTATCGAAATGATCTACTACAGTCCTGAAGCTCTCGAAAACTGCAGGTGCGGTTTGCGCTGAGAATTGTTTAGTGTATTGGGGCGATAAAAAAACTTGAGAAATGAAACGTGCCATTGCCCGCTCTAAAAAGGCATAGTCCCGATGCTTTAACTAAAGATAAAGGTACAACAATAATGCAAGAAAGTACAATGAATAAATTACGATACAATAATAACACAAAAACACATTTTCAGCTCTTTAACGCACATGAAACGGCTTGAGGCGCGCAACATGGACGACTTGAGGTCACGATCGACGTCATTGAGAGTTCGTGATGCCGTCAGGGACAACCTCGTAATCAAGTGGGCCGAGACGTCGAACCACCCTGTACGGTCCGAAGTACCGTCGCAGAAGCTTTTCACTTAGTCCACGTCGGCGTATCGGCGTCCACATCCAAACACGTTCACCGGGCTGGTATTCCACGGAGCGTCGTCGAAGACTGTAACGGCGGCTGTCGGTCGTCTGTTGATTCTTGATATGAAGGCGCGCGAGTTGTCAGGCTTCTTCGGCACGTTAAAGGTACTCACATCGATGTTTCCTTCGTCGGTGACGTTGGGTAACATGGCATTGAGCGTCGTTGCCGAGCTCCATCCGTAGACAAATTTGTTTGGAGATATCGGCGTCGTCTCCTGCACCGCCGTGTTGTATGCGAAGGTCACGTACGGAGGAATGGCGTCTCACGTCTTGTGTTCAACATCGACGTACATTGACAGCATGTTGGCGATCATCTTGTTTAGCCACTCGGTGATGCCGTTGGTTTGTGGGTGGTATGCTGTCGTCCGGAGGTGGTTTGTTTGGCTGTATGCCAAGATTGTTTGAGTTAGGTCAGCAGTAAATGCCGTTCCTCTGTCGGTGATGAGGACCTCCAGGGCGCCATGACGTAGGAAAGTATTTTTGACGAAGAACTTAGCTATTTCGGATGCACTGCCTTTGGGCAGGGCTTTTGTGTCGGCGTAACGGGTGAGGTTGTCAGTAGCTACCACGATCCACCTGTTTCCGAAAGCCTACGTTGGGAACGGCCCCAGTAGGTCAATACCAATCTGCTGGAACGGTCGGCGAGGTGGTTCAATTATCGGCAGAAGTCCCGCTGGCCTTGTCGGCGGTGTCTTGCGTCGCTGACAGTCCCGGCATGTCCTCACATAACGAGTGACGTCGGTGGTAAGACGTGGCCAGTAGTACTTTTCTTGTATCCTCGCGAGCGTGCGGGAAACACCGAGATGCCCTGCCTTCGGATCGTCGTAAAGGGTCTGCAGGAGTTCGGGCCGCAGAGCCGAAGGCACCACAAAGAGCTACTTGGCTCGAAGTGGTGAAAAGTTTCTCTTTTGGAGAAGACTTTTTCGCAGGAAGAATGACGCAAGGGCACGCTTGAATACCTTCGGGACTTCGGCGATCCTGCCTTCGAAGTATTCTATTAGGGCCTTAAGTTACGGGTCGGCCCGCAGTCGTCCAGCGAAGTCGTCAGCAGTTATCGTTCCCAAGAAGTAGTCGTCATCCGGGTCGTCGGACGGTGGTTCGTCGACAGGCGTACGAGAGAGACATTCGGCGTCAGTGTTTCTTGCCGGACTTGTCAATGACGGTAGTGTCATAATCGTGAAGTCTCAGGCCCCGTCGTTCGAGGCGACCTGCAGGGTCCTTTAAGGTGGCTAGTTACCACAATGCGTGGTGGTCACTCACAACTTTGAAGGGCCTGCTGTAGAGGTAGCGGCGAAATTTCGACATAGCCCAGATGATGGCGAGGCACTCCTTTTATGTTGTGGAATAATTGGCTTCTACTTTGGAGAGCAATCGGCTGGCGTAACTAATAACCCTTTCATGTCCGTCAGCCCTCTGCACAAGAACAGCGCCGAGACTTATGCTGCTTGCGTCAGTGTGTATTTGTGTCTCGGCGAATTAGTCAAAATGGGCAAGTAGCAGAGGTGTCTGGAGACAATGTTTAAGCTCCTAGAAAGCGTGTTCCTGCGGCGTTTGCCACTTGAACTCTACGTCGGCCTTGATAATGTTAGTGAGTGGATCGGCGATGCGGGCGAAGTTTTTCACGAACCGCCTATAGTAGGCGCACAGGTCCAGAAATCGGCGCAGCGCCTTCTTATCAGTGGGCGGCGGGACGTCTGCGATGGCGGCCTTTTTTGTGGATTGGGACGAACTCCAGACTTGCTGATCACGTGCCCCAGAAAGAAGAGCTCCTCGTACGCAAATCTGCACTATTCTGGCTTCAGAGTGAGTCTTGACGTCTTGATGGCTTGAAGTGCAGCTTCAAGGCGTCGAAGATGCTCGTCGCAACTCGAGTGTGATGGTTAAGGACGTTCGTCACTGTGTTTGTTGATAGCGGACGAAAAAGTATTAACATCAACAATGGATGCGAACAAAAGAAGCGTTATATTATACACTAGAGAACGAAGTGGCAGGTGAAAATAAAACTATATGTACGTCCAACCCTACACGCCACGCGTCACGCAACATGTACGAGAGTCAGACCTCTAGCATGCGGAGAGCTCGCGGCTACGCTTTCTCCGAGTCCAGCGCGTAGAGTTCTCAGTTCGCAAGAGAAAAACGCTGCCTCACAGTTTGGGTCCCCGTCGTCCCGACATGATGCGATCGTCGACGTGCGTGAGGGCAAAGGTGGCACGGCTGGAGCGGCTGGAACGGCTGACGGCACACGGATGCGCTACCGTGTGCAGCGCCGTTAAGTCAGACGTCGCGGCCAGCAGTCAGGGTCGCAACTCCTGAGGTTCAGGGTCAGGCCCCGGCTCACGAGGACCACGCCCGGTAGGCCTCGCCACGAACCTGCTCCCGGCCACTGCACCCAGGCAGGAGCCGTTCAGCAGGCCCCGTCCTTGCACCTTGTACCGGCCGGCGGACTCGACCCCGAGCGAACACGCCGGAGCTCGACCTGGCCGACACGTACGGGTCCCACGTCCGGCTCAGGAACGCTCCCAGGAACTCGTCCTCTCGAGCGGCGCACTGCTTCGTCTGCCTTCGAGGCCTCCACGCTCGAGCTCGCTTTTCCACGTTCCTTCTTCTTCTCCTCTTCTTTTTCATTTCTTGTTATCGCCTTCGTGCCACCTGCCCTCCGCTCGTCTTCTTTAGTTTCGGTTTGGCGTTCCTCGGCGCTTGCAAGTCCTTTTAGCCACAAATCGTACCTAAACACAGCACTTTTGTGTCCATTCCTTACAAATATCCCCCTGCTCAAGAAAGTTGTTTAGGGGGAAAACAACTTTTCACAAGCGCGCGAGGTGGAGTACCCAAAAGCGAAAACATAGCAAAAAAAAACATTATTTACAGAAGTTCATTCCGTTAGGGAAAGGGTGAATTGACATGAAAAGAAATTGTGCCATCACTAAACGCTAACCAACGGAGAAGTCAAATGCGGCTGAGGTAGTCGGCACGTATACGTTGTCGGAGCCCTTAATGTACTCAACCACAAAGTCACACTCAGTAAGCAATAGGCTCTCTTTCGTGGTATTTCTTGAGAAGGTTAATGTGAAAAAGACTTCTCCGAGTTCCGAGATCTATCTCGTAGTCATAGTCACTGCGTTTTTCAAGCACTGTGAAGGGTCCCTTCCATGTCAAGATCAATGTATTCTTATCTGATGGTAGCAACAGCAATACTTTGTCGCCGGGTGATAGGTGTCGAACTCTTGCTTTCCTATCGTAATATTTCTTCTGTGTCATTTTCGCCTTCAGGAGTTTTTCGTGCGCTACCTTGCAGGTGTCTTGCAGTAGTTCCCGGAGATCTATAACATACTCGTATGTTGTTTTCGTTTCAGGATCGATGTTGGCCCCTGTCCACAGTTCCTTAAGGATCGACATTGGCCCGCGTACAAATCTTCCGTAGAGGAGATCGAACGGCGCGAATCCAAGGCTCGTCTGGGGAACTTCACGGTATGCAAAGAGCAGGGGAGCCAAGTATCTGTCCCAATGTTGCGGCCGTTCTTGACACATGCGGCGAACCATTTGTTTGAGAGTGCCATTAAATCTCTCCACAAGTCCGTTGGCCATGGGGTGATAAGGCGTTGTGGGTAGCTGACGAAATGAAAGTAGCCGACCGAGTTCTTGCATGAGACTCGAGGTGAACGACTTTCCACGGTCGCTCACTATCTCACGGGGCACTCCAACGCGGGAGAACATCTCTACTAGTGCTTTCGCTATGCGCTCTGTCTCGATGCTCGGTAGTGCCACCGCATCCGGGTAACGCGTAGCGAAGTCTACCATCGTTAAGACATACTTGTTGCCCTTGGATGACGTTGGTGACAGCGGGCCAATAATATCGATGGCGACCCGCTGAAAAGGTGTGTCTATGATAGGCATATTTCCCAATGGAACTCGTCCGACGAGGTGTTTAGGCACGGTCCTCTGACATACGTCACACGACTTCACGAACCGTATCACATCAGCCCGTACACCCGGCCAATAAAACTCTGTAAGGACACGGTCTGTTGTCCTTCTTTGCCCTTGGTGACCAGACAGAAGGCCTTCATGAGCCATCTTCATTACGGTGTTCCGAAGATCCTTGGGTACTACAAGTTGCTCCAAGTCTCGCCTTTCTGCCGTGCGGTAGCGCCGGAAAAGAATGTCGCGTACCAGCACAAACTCAGTGACTGCCGGCTTCTTAGATATGATCTTCCCCAATGCGGCGAAGCAGGTTTTCAGCGTGGGATCTGTGTGCTGTAAATTCTTTAGCGCTTCCCGGCTGATATCCAGGGGTTGGATCCGAGGAACAATCAGTTCACTGGGCTTTTTCCTTTCTTTTCCTGCAGCTGCCGTCATGTCATCTTGTCGTCTTCTATCTGATGAGGTTGCATCTTCAGGTTCTTCTTCAGTGCATACTGGATCACGGTGAATCTGTGCTAGTTTTGGACGTCCTGCTGGCTGCTTCGGGGCTGGTCGGGCAGCTGACAGTACACCCGCAATGTTGCCAAGCACGACTTCATACAATGGATTCTCCATACAAACAGCAAGCACCTGACCTCTGAAAAACGGAGAATCTATGTACACCTCTGCTTCTGGTAAGACTTTTGCAGATCGGTCCAATAAGCGAACGGTACGGGTGTTGCCAGTCAAGTTGCAGTCAGGAACTAGCGATCGTTTCACCACTACTGTATTGCAACCGGTATCCCGCAATACGGTAACCCGCTTCCCTTCGAGATAGCCCTTTACAGTTGGCATTTGTTTTGACCCGTTGTCGCAAGTTGCGTTGCTTTGGGTCCCATCACACATGTCATGACAATGTTTCTCATCCTGATTGTCAGGCGCATCTTCCATTGATTTCTCATGCTGCGCTTTCTGGTATCCCAAGACGGAACATGATGCCTCTCTACGTTTTCCCGAGTTTGAGGGACAACTATCGGATCTGTGCCCTGACTTCTTACAGATCCAGCACGACGTCGACTTGGGCGCTCGAGACTTTGTCCAGCAATCGGAAGCTCGATGACCCGGCTTGTTGCACAGAAAACAAAGCGGTTTTCCTTTGCTTTCGCTGACAGTGTCAACTTTAGCTGTAGCCATCGCTTTCCCTTTTTCGTCTTTTCCTCTAGCGAGATTCACAATTCCCTGCGCTTCCAAATATTGATCAGCCGTCGTTGCCAACGTGTCCAGGTTATGACATCCTCGCTCCTTCAGGAAGACAGCCAACTTCTCGTCGCACCGCCTGAGGAATTGCTCGGACACCATCTTGTCTCGCAGTGCATCATATGTTTTGGGAGTCTTCGCCAGCTCCTGCCAATGGTCGAAGTATCCACAGAGACGCCCCGCGAACTGTCGACCTGTCTCAGTATTCTCGGGCCGGGCATCCCTAAAGTTCGTGCGGTATCCCTCCTCTGTATAACGGAACCGCTGGAGGAGCGTCTGCTTGAGCTTTGCGTAGTCCGTAGAGTCTTCTGCAGACATCCGTCCTACTACGGTCAAGGCTTCTCCCGTTAGACACAAGCTCAGTGACAGGGCCCACTTGTCGGTTGGCCAGCCTTGGCTCATGGCAACCCTCTCAAATCTCTGGATGTACGCATCCAGTTCGTCCCTACTCTCATTGTAGGGCGGAATCATTTTGTGTGGGCTGCGAAAACTCTGACCACCACCCATCCTATCGTCCGCAGAACTCGTGCTCGGCCGCTGCGCTTCTGCGACACGACGTCGCTCCTCGAGCAGGAGCCTTTCAGCCTCCATGCGAGCTATTTCACGCTCATGCTCCACCTGTGCTGCTAGCCGTGCCTCCTCTCGATCTTTCGCTCTCTGGTCCCTCATTTCTTTTTCCTCAGCGCTCACCCATGCCAGCAAAGCCTCACCACTCAGCCCCATCTCCTTCCCTAGCTCAACTAGCTTTCTCTTGTCGTCCATCCTCGTCCGCCACACACAAACAACGTGAGGCTCTCAGATGTGAGGCGAGAGCTTAGTCCTGTCTCGCGGACGCCAGAAATTGAGATGGTTAAGGACGTTCGTCACTGTGTTTGTTGATAGCGGACGAAAAAGTATTAACATCAACAATGGATGCGAACAAAAGAAGCGTTATATTATACACTAGAGAACGAAGTGGCAGGTGAAAATAAAACTATATGTACGTCCAACCCTACACGCCACGCGTCACGCAACATGTACGAGAGTCAGACCTCTAGCATGCGGAGAGCTCGCGGCTACGCTTTCTCCGAGTCCAGCGCGTAGAGTTCTCAGTTCGCAAGAGAAAAACGCTGCCTCACAGTTTGGGTCCCCGTCGTCCCGACATGATGCGATCGTCGACGTGCGTGAGGGCAAAGGTGGCACGGCTGGAGCGGCTGGAACGGCTGACGGCACACGGATGCGCTACCGTGTGCAGCGCCGTTAAGTCAGACGTCGCGGCCAGCAGTCAGGGTCGCAACTCCTGAGGTTCAGGGTCAGGCCCCGGCTCACGAGGACCACGCCCGGTAGGCCTCGCCACGAACCTGCTCCCGGCCACTGCACCCAGGCAGGAGCCGTTCAGCAGGCCCCGTCCTTGCACCTTGTACCGGCCGGCGGACTCGACCCCGAGCGAACACGCCGGAGCTCGACCTGGCCGACACGTACGGGTCCCACGTCCGGCTCAGGAACGCTCCCAGGAACTCGTCCTCTCGAGCGGCGCACTGCTTCGTCTGCCTTCGAGGCCTCCACGCTCGAGCTCGCTTTTCCACGTTCCTTCTTCTTCTCCTCTTCTTTTTCATTTCTTGTTATCGCCTTCGTGCCACCTGCCCTCCGCTCGTCTTCTTTAGTTTCGGTTTGGCGTTCCTCGGCGCTTGCAAGTCCTTTTAGCCACAAATCGTACCTAAACAAAGCACTTTTGTGTCCATTCCTTACATCGAGGAAAACATGACGACGTCGTCCAAGTACACAAGGCAAGTCTAACATTTCAATCCTGCCTGTACCATATTCATAACGCTTTGAAAAGTCGCAGGCACCGAGGAAAGACCGAAGGGAATCACCTTAAACTCAAAGAGGCCGTCCGGTGTTATAAACGCCGTCTTCTCTCGGTCTCTTTCGTCGACTTCGATTTGCCAATAGCCATTCTTGAGGTCCATCGACGAAAAATACTTGGCGTTACGGAGCCGATCAAGTGCGTCGTCTATTTGTGGGAGAGGATACACGTCTTTCTTTGTGATTTTGTTCAGGCGGCGATAATTGACGCAGAAACGTAAGGTCCCATAGTGTTTCTTCACTAACACCACGGGGGACGCTCATGGACTCTTGGACGGCTGAATGATGTAATCCCGCAGCATTTCATCAATTTGTCTCTTCATGGCCTTGCGTTCTCTCGTCGAAACCCTGTAGTGACTGACGGAGTGGTCTGGCACTTTTTTCGGTGATGATGCGATCACCGATTTTTTCGGTGATGATGCGATCGTTGTTCGGGTCTGCCAAATTTTCGATGACGATGAAAAGCACTCTTCGTGTTGCAGGAGCAGGGCCATGAGCTGTTCCTGCTTATGATTCGGAAGTCTGGGATTTACGTCGAAAGCTGTGGGTGGGGCTTGATTCCTCTGAGCAGGTTCTGCAGAATCGGCGAGGGCGAAAGCACTGGTGGCTTCCACAATTTTTCGATGTATGCGACCGTCATTCCTTTGTTCACATGTTTGCACTCATTGCTGAAGTTCGTGAACATAAGCGTTGCTTTTCCTCCCCGCAGCTCTGCGATTCCTCTGATGACGCAAATATTTCGCGTGACCAACAGATGCTGACTGCATTCAACGACGCCTTCCAATTCAGGTGAATTTGGAGCGCCGACTTAAAGAATGACGCTTGAGTGAGGCGGAATGGTGACTTGTTCTTCCAGGACATTCAAGACATGGTTTCCCGGCGGCTTGTGGGTCGGTAGTGCTTGTTCTGTGGATAACGTTATCGACTTTGATCTTAGGTTTATGACAGCACCATGGAGGCATAAGAAGTCCATGCCAAGGATGACATCTCTCGAGCAACGCTGTAGGACTACGAAGTCTGCAGGATAAATACGGCCGTTAATGGTGACTCTCGCTGTGCAGATTCCTGCTGGCGTTACGACGTGACCTCCGGCTGTGCGGATTTCGGGGCCTTCCCAAGCTGTCCTAGCTTTCCTTAACTTCATGGCGAACGACCCACTAATGACGGAATAGTCAGCTTCAGTATCGACTAGAGTGGTCACACTGTACCCATCGTTAAGTGCGTCGAGGTCACTAGTTCACCGTCTCACGTAGCAGTTAGGCCGTGGCGTCGGGTCACGGCTTCGTTGGCTTGTTCCGCTGCTTCTATGTTGCGTCGTCAGGTCACTTTCGGTGAGTGAGTTTTTGTCGTGAAGACTTTGCCTGGTTTGCGTGGTGTTTGGAAAGCTCCGTCGCGGCTTCGTCGTCGTCAGAGAATCTTCGATAGTTCACCGCACAGCAACCAAACTTCCGTCGATTGCTCCCCTTAGTTTCCCGGATACGGGCTAGGAGACCGGCCCCGCGTTGGGACAGACTACTGCCGGTGTGCGGTGACATGCGGCGGCTGGGCGACGGCGAACGGGAAGGACTTCGTGGTGTCCACTGAGTTCCTTTCAGGTAGACGGCGAAGTCGCGTGGCCGTTACCCTGTCTGCGGACGTGGTGCGTTGACGGCGAAGCCACGCAGTCCCCTCTGTCGGTACTGGCAACGGTGGTTTGTGTGCCCAGCTTCTCCGCAGTGGTAGCAGAGCGGGCGGTTGTCAGGTGCACGACAAACGTCCGTTTTCCTCGGCGCACTGCGCTAGCCCACTGGCGAACGGTAGAACGTCGGTGGGGGTGTTGGTGTCTGGCGACGGAAGTGCGATGGGGAGGCGTTTTGTCGTGGATGGGGAAGAGCGTTGTGGCGCACTGCAGCGGTGTAGATGATAGCTTCCGGCTCGGGCAGCGGTGCTTGGGGAATTCGAAGTGATTGCGGAACTTCTTCTCGCACAATGTCGGCGATTGAATCCACTTGAGGCTGCGGCGAAGGCAACAGCTTGCGCAGCTCTCCCTGCACGATCGCTCGGATCGTTTCACGCAGGTCTTGGGAGTTACTGACTTGGTCAGCAGCGCATTCAGGAGTCAGGTGACGAATATACTGTCTCGTGCGCATGTTTAGGGTGTTTTCGATAGTGGTCGCTTCAGATACAAACTCTTGGACGGTGTTCGGTGGATTCCTCATTAGCCCCTAGAATAGCTCCTGTTTGACCCCTCGAATGAGGAAACAAACTTTCTTCTCCTCAAGCATGTCGGGGTCAGCGTGACAGAATAGGCGGGTCATCTCTTTTGTGAAAACGGCAACATTTTCATTTGGCAGCTGAACCCGCGTCTCTAATAAAGGAGCGGCCCTCCCTTTGCCAGCGACGCTCGCGAACGTTTGCAGGAATGCGCCGCAGAAAACAGCCCACGTTCGGAGCATGGACTACCGATTCTCGAGCCAGGTCCATGCGGTGTCTTCCAAATAGAAGAACACACGACGAAGCTTTTCATCATTGTCCCAGTGGTTGAAGATGACCACACGGTCGTATGTTTCTAGCCAGATCTCCGGGTCTTTGAACGATAAGCCATGGAAAATTAGTGGTTCCCTGGGTTGATGCATGGTGATAGTGGGAAGGGACGCTGCGGTTGTCATTGTCGCTGCAGTCGCGGTCATGGCCTTAGTCTTCCGCGCCTTGTCTTTTAGAAGCCCGTACTCCGGTGGTAGCCCTTGCTGTCGGCGGCTTGTTTGCTGCTCCTGGTTGGCGTCGGTGTCTTCTCCGTGACGTGGGCTGGGTTCACGGCTTGACGGGGGCGTCCGGTACATGAACGAAGTGGCACCTCCACCAGATGTCACGGGGTCGTGAAGTGGACGAAGACAGGAGTCCTTATGTTGATATTTAACTGTTTATTTCAGCGAACATGTGCTCGGTAAACGGAAAGCCCAATTACAGTAGTAGTCTTACACAGATAGCAGTGTACGGAGCGTCGGCCGTCGATTAACTACTGACAACGGCGAAGTGCGTCAGCATTTACATTCTTGCCATCGAATGTTCTAGCGTTATCGCTGGCAGTGGCGTAGGTTGCAGAACAATTCCTACAGTTCGCAGAGTGGGCATGACTTTATAGAAATGATCTACTACAGTCCTGAAGCTTCTCGAAAACTGCAGGCACGGTTTGTGCTGAGAATTGTGTAGGGTATTGGGGAGATAAAAAACTTGAGAAATGGAACGGGCCGTTATACTGATGTACCGTTACAAGTGCGAAACTGATATTTCGAGCAAATGCCGTTAAAGTACATGTAAGCATCATGAAACCTTACAAAACGATGTCGACTGTGTCATATATGCCAATACGTCAGATACAGCATTTTGTACAAGTTGGTCGAAAACTGTGATATGCAAATATTGTAGAGGTGCACGAAACAATGCAACCTACCGATGTACAGCGTTTTGTGAAAATACAAGTGCGAAGGTAGGTTAGCTTACGTTAGGTTAGGAAGCATCCTGAAACGCATGAAACAATGTCAACTAGCAAGATTCAGCGTTTCGTACGGCTGAGAATACAAAGATTGTGATATCAAATGTGGAAGCGCATGAAAGGGCCGTTAAGCGGCACAAAAGGATGTCAAGTAGCGACTGAAGGGTTTTTTGAACGCTAGAAGTGCGAAGGTTAGGTTAGGTTAGGTTATGGTATGGTATAGTTAGGTTGTTGGGTCAAGATTGGAAGCGTCGTGAAACTACCCGAAACCATTTTAAGTAGCAGGAGAGTCTTTTGTACCGTTACAAATGCGAAAGTGCTATGTCATGCAGGTGTCGAGAGAACTCATGAAAGCATCGTGAAAGCTCACGAAACAATGCAACTAGTGACACAGCGTTTTGTAATGTTAAATATTAGGGGGGAAGTGTAATATTATGTAATTTTCGTAAAAGTTCACGAATCAGTGTGGTCTAGCGAGATACAGCGTTTTGTGAAGATACAAGTGCGAAGGTTAGGTTAGGTTATATTAGGAAGCCTCATAAACCGCACTCAACCAGTGAGATGCAGCATTTAATAAAGTTACAAGTACAAAAATTGCTAAATAAAATGTCATGAAAGTGCATGAAGCGACGCGAATCTGTACAAAAGGGTGTCTTATAGCAAGTAAAACGTTTTTACCGCAAAAAGCGTGACGGATAGGTTTGGTTAGGTTATAGTTAGGTTCTTAAGGTTAGGGTTATGTTATGTTATATTAGGAAACCGTCGTGAAACCACCCAAAACGACGTCAACTAGCGAGATAGTGTTCTGTTTTGTTGCAAGTACGAAACTGCAATATCATGTCGTGAAATATTGTGAAAGAACACAAAACAATGTACCGATGTACTGTTACAAGTGTGAAACTGCTATATCAGGCAAATAGCATGAAAGTGCATGTAAGCATTGTGAAACCTCACGAAACGGTGTCAACTGTGTCATTTATGTCAATACGTCCAATACAGCGTTTTGTGCAGGTTGATGGAAAACTGTGATATTATGCAAATATTGTAAAGACGCACGAAACAATGCAACCTAACGAGATACAGCGTTTTGTAAAGATACAAGTGCGAAGGTAGGTTAGCTTAGGTTAGGTTAGGAAGTGTCAAGAAACCGCATGAAACGATGTAACCTACCCAGATACAGCCTTTCTTACAGCTACAAGTACGAAAATCGCGATATCAAATGGGGAATCGCATGAAAGCGTCGTGAAGCCGCACAAAAGGATGTCAAGTAGTGACTGAAAGGTTTTTCAGTGCTAGAAGTGCGAAGGTTAGGTTTGGTTAGGTTATGGTATGGCATGGTTAATTTATGTTAGGTGAAGTTTTGAAGCGTCGTGAACCCACCCGGAACCATGTCAACTAGCGAGAGAGTGTTCCGTTTCGTTGCATGTGCAAAATTACGATAAGTTGTCAAATATTGTGAAAGAAAAAAAAATGACGTGAACTAGCGAAATACTGCGTTTTGTACTGTTACATGTGCTAAACTGCTATATCGTGCATATGTCGTAAAAACGCATGAAAGTATCGTGAAACCTCGTGAAACGATGCAACTAGTGACACAGCATTTTGTATTGTTAAAAATTATTGAGAAACTGCAATATTATGCAATTATTGTAAGTCACAAAACGATGTGGTCGTGCGAGATACAGCGTTTTGTAAAAATACAAGTACGAAGGTTACGGTAGGTTAGGTTGGGAAGCCTCATGAAACCGCACTCAACCAGCCAGATGCAGCGTTTATTAAGGTTACAAGTAAAAAATTGCGAAATAAAATGTCATGAAAGTGCACGAAGCGCCGCGAATCTATACAAAAGTGTGTCAAGTAGCAATTAAAGCGTTTTCAGCGCGAGAAGTGCGACAGCCAGGTTTTCTTAGGTTATGGTTGGGTTGTTATGGTTAGGTTATATAACGGTTAGGTAATGTTAAGGGTAGGTTATGGTTAGGATTATGTTAGGTTGTTATGAAGCGTCGTGAAACCAAAACGACGTCAACTAGCGAGTTACTGTGTTTTCGTTTCAAGTAAAAAAGCGCACTATATTGTGAAATATTGTGAAACACACAAAACACCATACTGATGTACCGGTACAAGTGCAAAACTGATATACCATGCAAATGCCGCTAAAGCGCATGTAAGCATCGTGAAACCTCATGAAACGTTGTCAATGGTGTCAGATATGTCAATATGTTAAATACAGAGTTTTGTGGAAGTTAGTTGAAAACTGTGTTATTATGCAAATATCGCAAAGGTGCTCGGGAGTAATGCAGTCTAACGAGGTAAAGCGTTTTGTTATGATAATTGTGCGAAGGTAGGTTATTTTACGTTAGGTTAAAAAACATCCTGAAACCTCACGAAACGATGTCATGTAACCAGGTTCAGCGTTTCTTATGGTTACAAGAACAAAAATTGCGATATTAATTATGGAAGCGCATGAAAGGGTCGTGAAGTGACACAAAAGGATGTTAAGTTGCGACTGAAGGAATTTTTAACGCTAAAAGTGTGAAAGTTAAGTTTGGTTAGGTTATGGTATGGTATAGGTAGGTTGTTAGGTCAAGTTTGGAAGCGTCGTGAAACCTCCCAAAACAATTTCATCTAGCGGGAGAGTGTTCTGTTTTGTTGCATGTGCAAACTGCGATATCATGTGAAATATTATGAAAAAAAGCGATGTGAACTAGGGAAACACTGCGTCTGTTACCGTTACAAGTGCGAAACTGCTATGTCGTGCAGATGTCGTGAAAACGCAGGAAAGCATCGTGAAACCTCACGAAACGATGCAACTAGTGACACAGCGTTTTGTATTGCTGAAAATTAGCGGGAAAATGTATTATTATGTATCTATTGTAAAAGTGCACAAAACAATGTGGTCTAGCAAGATACAGCGTTTTGTAAAGACACAAATGCGAAGGTTATATTTGGTTAGGTTAGGAAGCGTCATGAAACCGCACTCAGTTAGCCAAATACAGCGTTTATTAGGATTGCAATGCAAAAATTACGAAATCAAATGTCTTGAAAGCGCATGAAAGCGTCGCGAATCTTCACAAAAGGGTGTCAAGCTGCGAGTAAAGCGTTTTTAATGCGAGAAGTGTGACGGTTAGGTTTAGTTAGATTATGGTTATGTTGTTAAGGTTAGGATTAGGTTAGGTTATATTGTCAAGCCTTCGTAAAAGCACCCAAAATGACGCCAACTAGCGAGATAGTGTTCTCTTTGTTGCAAGTACGAAACTGCGATATCATGTGGGGAAATATTGTGACAGCACGCAAAACAATGTACGGATGCACCATTAAAAGCGCGTAACTGATATATCATGCAAATGCCGCTAAAGTGCATGTAAGCATCGTAAAACCTCATGAAACGATGTTAACAGTGTCAGATATGCCAGTATGACAGATACAGCGTTTTGTACAAGTTGGTGGAAAACTGTTATATATAAATATAGTAAAAGTGCATGAAACAATGCAACCTACCGAGATACAACGTTTTGTGGAGATACAAGTGTGAAGGTAGGTTAGCTTAAGTTAGGTTAGGAAGTGTTATGAAACCACACGAAACGATGTCATTTAGCCAGATACAGAGTTTCTTACGGTTGCAAGAACAAAAAGGTGTGATATCAAATGTGGAAGCGCATAAAAGCGTCGTGAAGCCGCGCAAAAGTATGTCAAGTAGCGACTGAAGGCATTTTTAACGCTAGACGTGCGAAAGTTAGGTTTGGTTAGGTTATGGTATGGTATAATAAGGTTGTTAGGTCAAGTTTGGAAGCGTCTGAAAACCACCCGAAACCATTTCAACCAGCGGGATAGTGTTCCGTTTCGTTGCATGTGCAAAACTTCGATATTGTGTGAAATATTTTGAAAGAAAAAAAAAGCGATGTGAACTAGCGAAATACGGCGTTTTGTACCGTTACTAATGCAAAACTGCTATATCATTCAGATGTCATGAAAACGCCTGAAAGCATCGTGAAACCTCACGTAACGATGCAACTAGTGACACAGCTTTTTGTATTGTTAAAAATTAGTGGTAAAATTTAATATTGTGCAATTATTGTAAAAGTGCACAAAAAGATGGGGCCTATCGAAATATACTGTTTTGTAAAGGTACGAATGCGAAGGTTAGGTTAGGTTAGGTTAGAAAGCGCCATGAAACAGTACTCATTTAGCCAAATACAGCGTTTAATATGGTTACAAGTACAAAAATTGCGGAATCAACTGTCATGAAAGCGCATGAAAGGGCCACGAATCTGCACAAAAAGGTGTCAAGTAGCGAGTAAAGCGTTTCTATAGAGAGAAGTGCGTTGGTTAGGGTTTGTTAGGTTATGTTTGGGTTGTTATGGTTAGGTGATATAATGGTTAGGTAATGTTATGGGTAGGTTTTGGTTAGGATTATGTTAGGTTGTTATGAAGCATCGTGAAAGCAAAACGACGTCAACTAGCGAGTTAGTGTTGTTCTGTTGCAAGTAAAAAACCGCGATATGATGTGAAATATCTCGAAACACACAAAACACTATACCGATGTACCGTTACAAGTGCGAAACTGATATATAGATACACAACAGCCGGCACAGCCTGGCTGCAAGAAAGAGAAAGACGACGCTGGTAACTGGTTGTTGATGAACTGTCGCCATATTGTTAGCCGAGCATGGTGCATTGTATTTAATTTATTAAATAAGTTACCCGTAACATTATTATTGGAGGTGGACGACTCCCGTACCTCAATGAAGACGCGTAGTGGTCGCAATACCGGGGACTCTTCGGCTACTACAACTGCCAGTGCCTCATCCCCACCGGTCTCTGGATCCGAGTCGACAACCTACGTCACCCTGCCACCCCTGCGGGGATCCTGGAACTTTCTCCGCTTACGGTACCATTGACGTTGACTCCTGGCTGCACCGGTATGAGTGAGTCAGTGCTGCCCACCGCTGGGATCCCACGCTCATGCTCGCCAATGTTGTGTTCTACCTCGACGGCACGCTGCGGACATGGTTCGAAACCAACGAAGCCGAAATCACAAGCTGGGATCTTTTCAAATGGAAGATCCGTGATCTTTTCGGCGATTACTCTGGTCGTCAGCTCCCTGCCAAGAAGACTCTCGCCACTCGTGCCCAGACGTCTACTGAATCGTACGTCTCATACATTCTTGACGTCTTGGCGCTCTGTAGCAAGGTCGACCAGCGCATGTCAGAAGAAGAAAAAGTCAATCACGTCCTCAATAGGATTGCTGAAGATGCCTTTAACCTGCTGGTTTTTAATAATGTCACGAGAATTGACACGATCCTGACAGAATGCCGGCGTCTAGAACAGGCCAAAGCCCGCCGCGTCACCCACGGCATCACGCGCCTGCCGAACACAGCTGCTACTTCCTCTTGTGATGATGCCGTCCGCCCAGTTCCCCGATGTGACAACATCACCCGCATCATTCATCGCGAGGTCGAGGCAGCCCAACCAGTAGCTACTCCATTTCCAACGCCTGATCGTTCACCGACCACTATCTCACTGATACAAGCTGTCGTTCGTCAAGAATTATCGAACGTCGGCCTATACTCCATTCAACCAGTATACTGTGCCGAGCCTTTTTATCGTCGCCCCTCCACTATTCTATTTGGTTCCAACTACTCTCGACAGCGCAATTTGTCCGAATGGCATACACTGGACGACAAGCCCATATGCTTCAACAGCCGACGTGTCGGTCATATTGCTCGCCACTTCCGCAATCACTGGGCTCCGCAATCACTGGCACACTATATGCCTTATACCCAGGCCACTTCTGTCCACCAGTCGTCATCTACATTTGATTTTGATTCCCCTATGCCGACCACATCCTCTGATTCTGCCGCACCTCTGACGAGACTTTCTACGCCCGCTCACCATCTCCTGCTCGCCCTCAATCTCGTTCACCCCCACAACACCGTCCTGCCTCTCCGACCTATTCGCACCGCCCCCGACAGGAAAACTAGGCAGTGCAGCTTCTGGAGGTGAAGCTGCATTGACGACGACCTCTGCAAGAAATCCTCGTGTAACATTACCGCCCACCCGGAATCTCCTGAATGTTACTTTGGACAATGTACCTGTGCGCGCGTTGATCGATACCGGCGCGCATGTGTCCATAATGAGTGCTGCTCTTCGTCCCCGCCTAAAGAAAGTTCACACCCGCCTTGAGCCGAGCCGTTCGAGTCGCCGACGGGAGAACTGCCGCGATTATTGGCATGTGCTCTGCCCGTGTGACTATCGCCGATAGAAGCACTGCTGTTCTTTTCACCGTTATAGAAAATTGCCCTCATGAAGTAATTCTAGGCATGGATTTTCAAACCGCTCACTCGGCCCTTATAGACTGTTCAGCTGGCTGTCTGGACCTTGAAATGCCTCTACTTTCTGATCTGACCAACCCACCCCAAAGTCGCCTTTGCTGCATTGATTTCGCACGCCTTCCGCCTAACTGTGTCACACATATCGACCTCTTCTCTACACCACCTGTACCTGACGGCGATTACATGGTGGCGCCAATTCATGCCGTGATGCTTAGGCATGGCGTCGCTGTTCCGCACACCATTTTGACAATCGTTGAAAACCGCACATGCCTTCCTATTGTCAATTTTGCCCTCACTGCCCACATTCCTCCCTGGCCGAAATTACTGCTCTACAAGACCATACGGTTGAACCCTTCAGAGTGGATGATTGCTGCACCTCAGACCATGAACCAAGTCTATCACGTTCATCGGGCGTCGACGTTGACCACATGGTACCATCAGACCTCGCTCCTGATCAAGCGGAATCCCTTAGTCACGTCCTGGAGTCCTATAGGGACATTATCGATTTCGCCAGCGCGGCTTTAAGCCGAACGAGTGTTGTTACTCATCACATCAATACTGGTGACGCGAGTCTCATTCACCGACGTCCATACCGTGTTTCGCCGTCCGAGCGCACAGCCATACCACAGGAAGTCTAAAAGATGCTTGCAAAAGACATAATGGAGCCCTCTTGTAGCCCCTGGGCTTCTCCTGTCGTCCTGATCAGAAAGAAGGATGGAACATGGCGCTTTTGTATAGATTATAGGCATCTCAACAAAATTACGAAGAAAGATGTTTACCCGTTGCCTAGAATCGACAATGGCATAGACTGCCTTTACGGTGCTGCGTATTTTTCCACTATCGACCTTTGATCTGGCTATTGGCAGATCGCTGTGGACGAGATGGACCACGGGAAGACCGCATTCGTCACTTCTGACGGGCTTTATCACTTCAAAGTTATGCCCTTTGGTCTGTGTAATGCGCCGGCCACATTCGAAAGAATGATGGACTCATTGCTCCAAGGGTTTAAATGGTCAACCTGCTCATGTTATTTAGGTGACGTTATCGTTTTCTCGCCCACATTCGAGTCCCACCTCAAGCGTTTCTCAGCGATTCTTGAAGTTTTTCGTTGAGCCGGACTTCCACTGAACTCGTCGAAATGCCACTTTGCTCGTTGTCAAATAACCGTAGTTGGCCACATCGTAGATGCCGCAGGAGTCCGCCCAGATCCCGAGAAAATTCACGCCGTCACGGACTTTCCTGTTCCGAAGTCATCAAAGGACGCTCGCAGTTTTGTGGGCTTGTGCTCCTACTTTCGACGGTTTGTTAAAGACTTTGTCATTTGCACGCCCACTCACAAACATCCTGAAGGAGGACACTCCGTTTTTCTGGGGCGCTGATCAAACCTCACTTTTTCCCAGCTCACGACGCCTCTTACAACACCGCCGATTTTCGCTCATTTAGATCCATCAGCTCCAACCGAGTTTCAAACTGACGCTAGTGGGCATGGCATTGGGGCGATGTTATTGCAACACCAACGCGGACATGACCGTGTTATAGCATATGCAAGCCGAGTGCTATCTACAGCCGAGAGCAACTATTCAATCACGGAGCGTGAGTGTCTCGCTCTTGTGTGGGCAGTCGCCAAGTTTCGCCCACACTTATACGGGCGTTCATTCCGGGTAGTCACCGACCACCACGCGCTCTGCTGGCTGGCCTCACTCAAGGATCCCACAGGACGCCTCACTCGTTGGTCTCTACGTTTACAAGAATACACGTTCAACGTATCGTACAAAACAGGGTGGTCACATCAAGATGCGGATTGTTTATCACGCTACCCTGTGGAAGAGGCTGCCCATACTGACAACTTTCCAGACCTTCTGTCCGTGGCGCAGCTACTCAACCTTGGCCACGAACAACGCCGGGATGCTTCCCTGCGAACCATCATTGACAAGCTTGAGTCAATGCCTCGCGACGCACCTCTACAAATGTTCCTGGTAAAAGACGGCATCCTGTATCACCGTAACCTCGATCCATATGGCCATAACTTGCTCCCCGTCATACGAGCACATCTTCGTGCGACTGTTCTCAACCAACTTCATGACGCTCCTTTGGCGGGCCACTTGGGCGTCTCTCGCACATACTACCGTGTACGTCGTCGTTTCTTTTGACCTAGTCTTGCCCGCTCTGTTCGACGCTACGTCGCTGCTTGTGAGCCCTACCAGCGCCACAAAAGGCCATCTTCCCTACCAGCTGGATTCCTTCAGCCGATAAACATTCCCATTGAACCTTTTTTTCGAGTTGGCCTCGACCTGCTTGGCCCATTCCCGATCTCCAGCTCAGGCAACAAATGGATCGTGGTCACCACTGACTATGCGACACGGTACGCTATCACACGAGCACTTCCGATGAGCTGCGCAACTGATGTGGTGGACTTTCTGGTATATGATATTATTTTAGTACACGCAGCTCCAGGCCAACTTCTCACTGACCAGGGCTGGACCTTCCTATCAGCTGTCGTTGATGAAATCCTGCGCTCTTGCTCTGCCAAGCACAAGTTTGCCACTTCGTACCATCCACAAACGAATGGTCTTACGGAGCGCCTCAACCGCACTATAACCGACATGCTTTCTGAATGCGTAGCGGCCGACCAATAGGACTGAGACGTTCATTTGCCATTTGTGACGTTCACATATAATTCGTCACGTCACGACACTAACGGCTATTCACCATTCTGTCTTCTATACGGCCGAGAGCCCGCCCTACCATTTGACACCTTGCTGCCCTCGGTCACTGAGTATGCCGGCGAAGCCATCGCGCGAGCCGACCACGCACGCCAACTAGCCCGAAGCCACCTGCAGACCTCACAGGAGCACCAAAGACAGCTCTACGATTCCGATCTTCAAAACGTGCACTTTTCACCGGGTTTCCTTGTCCTCCTCTGGTCCCCCACTCTACGTGTAGGGCTTTCTGAAAAACTTCTGTCACGCTACACTGGACCACACCATGTCGTTCGCCAGGTGACTGACGTTACATACGAGATCGTTCCAGCCGATTCAACGTCATCATCGTCACCTTCGAGTGACATCGTGCACATAGCTCGACTCAAGCCTTATCACCCTCCTTTTACCGCATACGAGTAGCTCAAGCACCGAGACGGTGCTTCAACCACCGGGGGGTTATGATGCACAACAGCCGGCACAGCCTGGCTGCAAGAAAGAGAAAGACGACGTTGGTGGCTGCTTGTTGATGAACTGTCGCCATCTTGTTCGCCGAGCACGGTGCATCGTATTTCGTTTATTAAATGGGTTACCCGTAACAATATCATGCAAATGCCGCTAAAGCGCATGTAAGCATCGTGAAACGTCACGAAACGATGTTAATGGTGCCAGATATGTCAATATGTCACATACAGCGTTTTGTACAAGTTGGTGGAAAACTGTGATATGAAAATATTGATACGGGGTCAGTGACTTCTGTATAAACGCAATTACAGAGGAACAACCTCAGGCGAGAATCACAATGGCTGATTGGCACACTCGCGTGCCTATCAGCTGATTCTGTCCCTCATCTTCGTTCACTTCGTAAGAATAACGTAAAGGTTCATGAAACAATGCAGCTTAGCGAGATACAACGTTTTGTGAAGAGACAAGTGCGAAGGTAGGTTAGCTTAGGAAGCGTCAAGAAACCACACGAAACGATGTCAACTAGCCAGATACAGCGTTTCTTATGATTACAAGTAAAAAATATGCGATATCAAATGGGGAAGCGCATAAAAGCATCGTGAAGCCTAACAAATTGATGTCAAGTATGTGTAAAGTTTTTAAGCGCTAAAAGTGCAAAGGTTAGGTTATGGTTATGGTATGTTATGGTTAGGTTATGTAAGGACAAGTTTGGAAGCGTCGTGAAACCACCCGAAACCATGTAAACTAGTGAGATAGTGTTCTGTTTCTCATTTATAAGGGTATAGCGCACCACGACAAGGGGAGAAAAATATTGAAAGTGCGTCTCTCTTTTTGTGTCCTTGGTGCCCTTATAAATGATAGACCCCAACACATTAGCCCGGCAACCTGTCAGCAAATTTTGTGTTCTGTTTCGTTGCAAGTAGAAAACTGCGATATCATGAGAATTATTGCGAAAGAAAAAAAACGATGTAAACTAGCGAGATGCTGCGTTTGTACCTTCAAGTGTGTGAAACTGCTATATCATGCTGATGTTTGAAAGCGCAAGAAAGCATCGTGAAACCTCGAAACGATGCCGAATATTGACTTACAGCGTTTAGTACTGTCAAAAATTAGTGAAAAATTGTGATATCATGCGAGTATCGCGAAATTTCACGAAACAATGTGGTCTAGCGAGATAGAGGGTTTTGTAAATATACAAATGCGAACGTTAGGTAAGGTTAGGTTAGGTTAAGAAGCGTCATGAAACCGCACTCAACCAGCCAAATACAGCGTTTTTAGCGTTACAAGTACAAAAATTGCGAAATCAACTATCATGAAAGCGTATGAGAGCGTCGCGAATCTGCACAAAAGGGTGTCAAGTAGCGAGTAAAGCGTTTTTAAGGCAAAAAGTGTGACGGTTAGGTTTGGTTAGGTTATGATTAGGTTGTTCAGGTTAGAATTAGGTTAGGTTATGTTGTCAAGCCGTCGTAAAACCACCCTAAACGACGTCAAATCGCGAGATAATGATGTCTTTGTTGCAAGTACGAAACTGCGATTTCATGTGGGGAAATGTGGTGACAGCACGCAAAACAATGTACCGATGCACCATTACAAGTGCGAAACTGATATATCATGCAAATGCCGATAAAGTGCATGTAAGCAGCGTAAAACCTCACGAAACAATGGTAACAATGCGAGATATGTAAATATCTCAGATACAGCGTTTCGTACAAGTTGGTGGAAAAATGTTATATAAAAATATCGTAAAGGTGCATGAAACAATGCAACCTACCGAGATACAACGTTTTGTGGAGATACAAGTGTGAAGGTAGGTTACCTTAGGTTAGGTTAGGAAGCGTTATAAAACCACACGAAACGATGTCAACTAGCCACATACAGTGTTTCTTACGGTTGCAAGAACAAAAAGTGTGATATCAAATGTGGAAGTGCGTGAAACCTTCGTGAAGCCGCGCAAAAGGATGTCAAGTAGCGACTGCAGGGTTTTTTAACGCCAGAAGTGCGAAAGTTAGGTTTGGTTAGGCTATGGTATGGTATAGTTAGGTTGTTAGGTCAAGTTTCGAAGCGTCTTGAAACCGTTTCAAATAGCGAGAGAGTGTTTCGTTTCGTTGCATTTGCAAAACGGCGATATCATGTGAAATTTTGTGAAAAAAAAACGATGTCAACTAGCGATATTGTGCGTTTTGTATCGTAAGAAGTGTGAAAATGCCGTATCATGCAGATATTGGAAAGCGCATTGAAAGCATCGTGAAGCCACGAAACAATGCGAAATATGACTTACAGTGTTTTTTGCTGTAAAAATGAGTGAAAAATTAGTAATATCATGCGAGTATCGTGAAAGTTCACGATACACTTTGTCTAGCGAGAAACAGCGTTTTGTAAAGATACAAGTGCGAAGGATAGGTTAGGTTAGAACGCGTCATGAAACCGCACTCAGTCAGCCAATTACAACGTTTATTAGAATTACAATACAAAAATTGCGAAATAAAATGTCTTGAAAGCGCATGAAAGCGTCGCGAATCTGCACAGAAGGGTGTCAAGTAGCGAGTAAAGTGTTTTCTACCGCGAGAAGTGCGACGGTTAGGTTTGGTTAGGTTATGGTTAAGTTGTAAAGGTTAGGATTAGGTTGGGTTATGTTATGAAACCGTCGAGAAACCACCCAAATAGATGTCAAGTAGCGAGATAATGCTCTGTTTTGTTGCAAGTACTAAACAGCGATTTCAAGTGGCAAAATGATGTGACAGCACGCAAAAAATGTACCGATGTACCGTTACAAGTGCGAAACCGCTATATCAGGCAAGTAGCATGAAAACGCATGTAAGCATTGTGAAACCTTACGAAACGATGTCAACTGCGTTAGAAATGTTCATATGTCCGGTACAGCGTTTTGTGCAATTTGGTGAAAAACTGTGAAATCATGCAAATATCGTAAAGGTGCTCTAAACAATGCAATCTAACGAGATACAGCGTTTTGTAAAGATACAATTTTGAAGGTAGGTTTGCTTAGGTTAGGTTAGGAAGTGTCATGAAACCGCACGAAACGATGCCAACTAGCCAGATACAGCGTTTCTTACGGCTGCAAGTACAAAAAGTGCGATATCAAATTTGGAAGCGCAAGACAGGGTCATGAAGCCTCACAAAAGGATGTCAAGTAGTGACTGAAGGGTTTTTTAACGCTAGATGTGTGAAAGTTATGTTTGGTTAGGATATGGTATGATATAGTTAGGATGTTAGGTCAAGTTTGGAAGCGTCGTGAAACAACCCGAAACCATTTCAACTATCAGGAGAGTGTTCCGTTTCGTTGCATGTGCAAAACTGCGATATCCTGTGAAATATTTTGAAAGAAAAGAAAGCGATGTGAACTAGAAAAATACCGCGTTTTGTACCGTTCCAAGTGCGAAACTGCTAAATCCTTCAGGTGTCGTGAAAACGCTTGGAAGCATCGTGAAACCTCACGTAACAATGCAACAAGTGACACAGATTTTGTATTGCTACAAAATTAGTGGTAAAAGGTCTTATTATGAAATTATTGTAAAGTGCACAAAAAGTTGAGGTCTAGCGAGATACAATGTTTTGTAAAGATACAGGTGCGATGGTTTGGTTAGGTTAGGTTAGGAAGCGTCATGAAACCGCACTCAACTGGCTAGATACAGTGTTTAATAAGGTTACAAGTACAAAGATTGCGTAATCAAATGCCGTGAAAGCGCATGAAACCGTCGCGAGTCTGCACCAAAGGTTATCAAGTAGCCATTAAAGCGTTTTCAACGCGAGAAGTGCGATGCTCAAGTTTGGTTTGGTCATGGTTGGGTTGTTAAGCTTAGGATTAGGTTATGTTATGAAACCGTCGTGAAACCACCCAAAACGACGTCAACTCGCGAGATCGCGTTCTTTTTTGTTGCAAGCACGAATCTGCGATATCATGTGAAATATTGTGAAAGCAATCAAAACAGTGTACCAATGCACTGTTACAAGTGCGAAACTGCTATATCAGGCAAATAGCATGAAAGCGCATGTAAGCATTGTGAAACCACACGAAACACTGCCAACTGCGTCAGATATGCCAATATGTCCGATACAGCGTTTTGTGCAAGTTGGTGGAAAACTGTGATAATATGCAAATATGGTAAATGTGTTCGAAACAATGCAACCTAACGAAATAAAGCGTTTTGTAAAGACACAAGTTCAAATTTAGGTTAGCTTAGGTTAGGTTAAGAAGCGTCATGAAACCGCACGAAACAATGTAGCCTAGCCAGATAACCGCCTTTCTTACTGTTACAAGTACGAAAATTGCGGTATCAAATGTGGAAGCACATGACAGCGTCGTGAAGCCACACAAAAGGATGTCAAGTAGTGACTGAAGGGTTTTTAACGTTGGATGTGTGAAGGTTAGGTTTGGTTAGGTTATGGTAAGGTATGGTTAGGTTGTTAAGTCAAGTTTGAAAGCGTCGTGAAACCACCCGAAACCAGGTTCAATAGCGAGAGAGTGTTCTGTTTCGTAGCATGGGCAAAAGTTCGATATCATGTGAAATATTGTGAAAAAAAAAACGATGTGGACCAGCGAAATACTGCGTTTTGTAATGTTACAACTGCGAAACGTCTATATCACGCAGATGTCGTGAAAAGCATGAAAGAATCGTGAAACCTCACGAAAGGATGCAACTAGTGAGACAGCGTTTTATACTGTTAAAAATCGGTGGAAAATTGTGATATCATGCAAACATCGTAGAAGTGCACAAAACGATGTGGTCTAGCGAGATACAGCGTTTTGTAAAGATACAAGTGCAAAGGTTGGGTTAGGTTTTTTAGGAAGTGTCATGAAACCGCACTCAACTAGCCAGATACAGAGTTTATTACGCTCACAAATAAAATTTTCGAAATCAAGTTTAAAACGCATGAAAGCGTCGCGAATCTGCACAAAAGGGTGTCAAGTAATGAGTAAAGTGTTTTTGACGTGAGAAGTTCCACTGTTAGGTTTGGTTAGGTGATAGTTATATGGTTAGATTATATTATGGTTAGGTTATGTTATGGTTAGGTTATGATTAAGATCACGTTATTTCGTTACTAAGCATTTTCAAACCAAAACAACGTCAACTAGTGAGTTAGTGTTGTTTTGATGCAAGTAGAAAACCGCGATATTATGTGAAATATTGTGAAACACACAAAAACATTATACCGATGTAGCATTACAAGTGCGAAACTGCTATATCATGCAAATGCCTTCAAAGCGCATGTAAGCATCGTGAAAACTCACGAAACAATGTCAATGGTGTCAGATATGTCAATATGTCAGATACAGTGTTTTGTACAAGTTGGTGGAAAAATATAATATGAAAATATTCTAAAGGTGCACGAAACAATGCAACATACCGAGCGTTTTGTGAAGATACAAGTGCGAAGGTAGGTTAGCTTAGGTTAGGTTAGGAAGCGTCTTGAAATCACACGAAACGATGTCAACTAGCCAGATACAGCGTTTCTTACGGCTACAAGTACAAAAATTGTGACGCTTTCATGCGACTTTACGACGCTTTAATGCGCTTTCTATTTCATATCGCAGTTACCGACACGTAACCGTGAGAAACACTGTACCTCGATAGCTGACATCGTTTCATGCGGTTTCATGACGCTTCATACCTTAACCTAACCCAACTTAACCTTCGCACTTGTATCTTTACAAAATGCTATATCTGGCTAGGGCACACTGTTTCATGCACATTTACGATATTTGCCTATCACAGTTTTTCAGGAACTTGTAACAGTACAGAACGCTATCTCTCAGTAGTTGACATCGTTCTGTGGTTTCACGATGATTTCATGCACTTTAACGACAATTGCATAATACAGGAGTTTCGCACTTGTAAAGGTACAAAGTGTGGTATCTCGCTAGTTCACATCGTTTTGTGCTTTCACAATATTTCACATGATATCGCAGTTTCGTGCTAGCAACAAAACAGAACACTATCTCGGTGGTACGTCGTTTTGAGTGGTTTCACGAAGCTTCCTAACTTGACCCAACAACGCAATTTCGAACTTGTAACCGTTAGAAACGCTGTATCTCGATAGCTGACATCGTTTCGTTCGATTTCATGACGCTTCCTAACCTAACCTTCGCACTTGTATCTTTACAAAACGCTGTAACTCGCTACGTTGCATTGTTTTGTACACCTATACGATATTTGCATGTGATCAGAGTTTTCCACCAACTTGTAAGAGTAAAAAACGCTGTATTTGACCTAATAACATATCTGACAGAGTTGATATCGTTTGGTAAGGTTCACGATGGCTTCACGCGCTTTCACGGCATTTGCATGATATCGCAGTTTTGCAACTGTAATGGTACATCGGTACAATGTGTTGTTTCTCTTCAGAATATTTCACGACATGATATCTCAGTTTCGTACTTGCAACAAAACAAAATACAATCTCGCTAGTTGTCGTTTTGGTTTCACGACGCTTCATAACATGACCTAATCCTAATCCTGACCTAATCCTGACCATAATCTAACCTTAACATATCCTAACCATAGTATAACCAAACCATAACCGAACCAAACCGAACTGTCGCACTTCTGGTGAAAGCTGGTGAATGCTACCAGCTGCATTATCTAATTTTATATCTAGATGAATAGTACGTGCACGCAGTAGTCAATCTTTGCGGCAAGTATAAGAGTTTTTTTAGGTATTATTTAAAATTCATAGACAAGAATCAGCCACATCACTCCAAACTGTTCTTGGAAAGTGTTCTGGCGAACGTACACAGAAATATTAGCAATCGATCATAGTAAATAGTAAAAACTAGGTTTATGTTTCGCAGGAACAAATCGCATACCGTATAGACAGCCCACGATACTGCAATGATAAGGTTGTAAATTTCAAAGTGGGTCACTATTCTTCACACTATGCATGCATTTACAAGAAAGATAACAATGCTTGCAGTAAGAAACGATAAAGCTTTACAGTTTTTGCGAAATTCCCCTTGCCAGTACCCCATTCTACAGAAAGGCAACACTTTGCGAAACCAAGTCACGTTTCCAGATGAAATGGACTCACCATGGTGAGAAATAGGTAAAGTACTCCTTTACAGCATGATTTATTAGAACTAAAAACTGTGATAACAATAATTTCTTATTATAGCTAGCAAGAGCCTTTCTACTGTTGTTTATGTGAAGCAATTTTATGTCACTGGGAGGTCACAAGAATAAGGGCGACACATGAATGAGTGGAAAAAGCCCAGTGACTGGTTGTGCAGCAATTTTAAACTATGCTCATTCATGGAAACCATTGCACTCTCCCTCAAATAAAGGTTGCACATAATTAACACTTTGGCATGAATAATATTAGGTTGGTAGGTAGCATATATCCTGATGTTACTCTGTATACCCTCACTTATTTTGCAATACTTTTACTTCGACATGACTATCTCAAAACAACATTCTTCTTCACTGAATGGAACTTTGTACATTACCTTTGAGTTAGCAACAGATGCTGAATAAGCACCTCTTACGGAATGCTTGGCTCACCGTGTGGTCAGAACTGCACAGTTCGTCAAGGCACTTCTGTTTGCTACCTGCAGTACGCAGCAAAAAACTTCGGCATTCCAACAAAAGCAAAGCATGTATGGCAGAAGCATTTCGTCCTTTGGAGATAGAGAGGGGGAAGGGTAGTGCAGCATTGTTCTTCATAAGCTATACACACCTGCATTAACTGTTTTAGTTTGGCGCATAAACAGTATAAATGAGTGAAAATGGTTAGAGGAGATAAGCGACCGCATATTCGAAATCCTCCAAAGAAGGCAAAATCAATCAATTGAACTTTACAGTATATATTCTGTGCTATCTATAAAAAGAATGCAAAGTACTGAATTTCACTAACCATTGCACACTATTAAGACAACGTATTGTGCTAGCTTTGCTGTCCAGCTGGTACTACCGAAATTTCTTTAAGTTGCACAGAAAGCAAAGTGTTCTGGCCAAATTTAGGTATGCCAATTCCAACAAGCACCACTAGCTTCAACTCGAAGTGAGCACTAAATGAAGTCATTATTTAGTGGCATGCGACTAATAGTAAGTACCTAAGCATTTGTATAAAGAAATCGAAGTATATTTTAGTTTCATGTTCGATTTATATTGTTAATTCTTCCGCGTGTCACCTTTTCTCTGATGCTGGGTATCGAGATAAAGGCAAAATATTTTTAAAACATAGTATTACAACATGTTTACCAGCAACAGTCATACTAAATTATACCAGGTATAGTGCTAGCGATATCACTGCAAACATTCAGAGTAATGTCAAAGGCATATCTCAGAGACTTTCACAGTCTTTCATTGAGCTGCAGTTAAAGGCGGCAGCCGCTAAATGAACTTTGAACCCCTTTTTTCAGAAACCGAGTGAGCTGCTTTTCTTCAAAAAACTTGCGGGCGCAAGGTGCAGACATTGACGGAAGTAGATAGAGCCCCGGCAACGGGGACTATACCGCTCGTAGTTGATGTGCCCGCACTCTTGCCAAACCGTTACAGCGAAGGCAGCCTCTTCGTCTCTTTTCGCTCTATGAGCTTGGGAAGTGCCCGTGCTAACGCGCTGTGCATCCCTCGGGGTCGCTCCAATCAGGCGATCTCTTCCGTATTGTGTTTCCATTTTGTTCCTTTTTTATTACACTTTTTTTCTGACAGCTAAACAGCGAGAGCCGTGATGTGCCACAGCATAGGTCACTGGCGCCCAACTGAGACGAGAAAATCACAGACGAACCCGGCGAAAATAGTGACAGCCAAAAGGACAACAAGCTGGACGTAACTTAAGCAACTACTTCTGGCACAAGACATGAAAACGGTAAAACAAACCCTGCGAGCAAAATATGCCACGCTAATATTTATAAGTAAATAATTGCAGTCAGATACAGCCCAGCTGTCACACTCCTGCAAATCAAAGTGGCTTGTTTATCTACACGGAACACGCCAACTGAACTTCGGTCATGTCACCTAATAACGTAACTGCAACGAAGAGGATGGGATTCGCAGTTTTGTCGGTCGCTCAACCGGGACGTAGAGGAATTTTCGTCAACTATAACGCAATGCGTACTGTACCACGACACGTGACAGCAGCTCTCAAGCCCACACCGCTAAACCCCCGCTAACTAACTTCATGGTCAGGGACACGCGACATCATTGCACAAAATTCGCTAGCACGCAAAAGCCGCCCCCCCCCCCCCCCCCAAAAAAAAAAAGCCTCTTTCGAGCAAGCGTCTATGCTACTTCGAAGCAGCGTAAACATTCAAGGCATAAGCATTTTGTCGGCAGTCAAAGAAGCTGAAGGAGGGAAAAATTCAGGAGAGTCGTAAGATAGGACTTACCTGATAGCGAAATCCAAAAAACTTGTTCGCTGGTCAGCTTAGCAGGAAAGCTCCGACACAATGGTGACTCGAAGCAGTGAAGTCAACGACACCTTGTGCAAACTTTTGGTGGCATATTGTCCGACTTCACGCAACCACAGGTTAGCTGATCAGAATAGGACAACGAATGCACGTCTTGGTGTCATGAATCACCGTTGAACATGGTCGTTTCTAACGAGTCCTCGACTGCGACATTCCCGTGACAAGCGTCCACGTTGCCCGGCGAGCGCCAGAAATGCGCGACCTTGCATGAGCCGCGTCATAGAGGTGCCGCTGGCGGCGCGTACATACATCACGTGACCATGTCGGAGAGATGTAATCAGGAGCCGGCGTGCGGCTGTGTTCTGGGGGCGCGAAGGGGCCCACGCTCGGAGGAGTTTCTTGTTGAAACAATATTAAAACCATGCTTTGCGGTTGCGGTATAAGCTCGCTGTATTCGCTACACCTCCACGGCAGTGCAATATCCTGTGTACTTGAGAATAAGACAGTTCGTAGAAATGGTGAGCCTGTCGTAGTTAACTTTCACATGCAAAAACAATAAAGTACACCATGAAATTATACGTACACGCTGTTTGACTGACGAGATAAACTCACGCATTTAGTTGTACAAAGCACGTATACGCATTTTTTGCCTGCAATTCCGAGCACTTTTTGTTATTGTGAAGCGAATAAAACAGAAGAAAAACTTCCTTACCAGGAATAAAAAACAGATTGTGCACCAGCTCTGTTAATTTCAACGCACTTGGTTTTTATTTGTTGTTGTACGCGCAATCTGACAACCCTGAAATGGTTGATAATAGGACATATGAATTTTCACATCAGAGGGATCACAATAGTTCAAAAATTCCCACAAGCTCATAACAACGTGTGGAACTCACCGTTAAATCGATACTGGTTTTAACGACATATCAGTGATGATAATGAGATGGAACCACCAATGTTTATATGCTTTCTTTGGCAATACAACCCACTTACGACAATGCCACTGTGCCGCATTATCAGTTATATCAAGCAGGTGTGACTGCTGTGTGTTGGTGCCAAAAAAAAAGGGGGGGGGGGTAATGCGCGTGGCGTGTAATCCTCAAAAAGAATGAAGAAAACGAGAAATGTTTGCATCCCAACACCCCTCTATGATTATGAGGGAGACCCTGTAGTGGTGGTCTCTAGAAATTTCACTATCTGCTATTTGAAGAGATAATAAATAAAAATTATGAAAAATTGACGAAAACACGATAGTTCTGATAGGAAGGTGCGCATGTTCCGCTAAACAATGTTCATATATTTTTGAGTATTTGGTTGTATCTTTGGTAGATTGTCATCGCGCGGCAGCAGCACGTCACCCTTGCCGTCACATTCTCCGATGCACACGGAGGGTGCAGGTATTCAGACCCTTTTCTTCCTTTTTTCCACCATTCCTTTCATCCTACTCTTTCCTTACACGAAAGCGCTGACGCTTTAGCTCCAAGCTGGGAGCATTACTCGCTGCCAGTGCCATTTGTAGTGGCGTCATTCCACGCCAAACATACCAGCTATTTTGGCGATCACCTGCAATCGATTCGAAGAAATATCCTGCAGATTTACTGCATTGAAAGCAGTGAATCACTAGAATATTTCAGGAAGAAAAAAAATTGTGATCACGTGAGTGCTTTCCGAATTTATTGCAATGTCGCATGTCTGTTGTTCGTGAAAAAAATTTATTTTTTAAAGTTTCACTTCCTCTTTCATTACCAAATTTATTTTATATACTAAGTAATGGTGACTGTGGAAGGTGTTTTAAGCTAATAAATATTACTGCGATTTTTTGGCCACATACACTACAAGAACTCAGCCGAAAGGGGTTATATATGCAGTTTTTAGATGGCATTACTGGTCTTTTGATGAATATCTCCACAATTAATTATTACTCCATACAAGGTATATTTTGCAAAAAAAATTACCTTTGCACCCCTCAAGTCGGAAAACTTTAGGAAAAAAAATCACAAAATTCCCAAATTGATCAACTTTGTCCACATTGAGACCAATTTGCACCTCGTGGTGGACTAAATAAAGATAACATTTATATCCAACTGGAAAGTAATTAGGCAGTTTTTACAATTACAATTTTTGTTTCAAGGAAAAAAATCATTTTTGAAGTTTCCAATTGAAGGCTATCTTTTCATTTGGTTATATGGCAGCTTCCATTTTATTCCCCGTGGCCCCGGCATTACTCAGGACAGACAGGGCGTTTCCTGTCTGCCTGAGTATAACTAGATGACATACCTCGCACGCGGGTGATGTTATCGCAGGCGCCCTTCATGCGACTGAGATGGGTCGGCTTGCTTCCCTTTTGCTTCAGCCGCGTTCGTAGTGCTCGCTCACGTTCATTCACCTGCGGCTAGAACACATGATTTCCGAGGGGCTGTTATTATTTTGGACATTATACGATGCGTGACGGTGATGCCGATATCGGAAACACGTCAAGAGTATTCATCATCATCATCATCATCATCATCATCATCATCATCATCATCATCATCATCATCATCAGCCTGACTACGTCCGCTGCAGGACAAAGGCCTCTCCCATGTTCCGCCAGTTAACCCGGTCCTGTGCTTGCTGCTGCCAATTTATACCCGCAAACTTCTTAATCTCATCTGCCCACCTAATCTTCTGTCTCCCCCTAATCCGCTTCCCTTCTCTGGGAATCCAGTCAGTTACCCTTAATGACCAGCGGTTATCCTGTCTACGCGCTACATGCCCTGCCCATGTCCATTTCTTCTTCTTGATTTCAGCGATGATATTCTTAACCCCCGTTTGTTCCCTAATCCACTCTGCTCTCTTCTTGTCTCTTAAGGTTACACCTACCATTTTTCTTTCCATTGCTCGCTGCGTCGTCCTCAATTTAAGCTGAACCTTCTTTGTAAGTCTCCAGGTTTCTGCTCCGTAGCTTAGTACCGGCAAGATACAGCTGTTATATACCTTCCTCTTGAGGGATAGTGGCAATCTACCTGTCATAATATGAGAGTGCTTGCCGAATGTGCTCCACCCCATTCTTATTCTTCTAGTTACTTCAATCTCGTGGTTCGGCTCTGCGGTTATTACCTGCCCTAAGTAGACATAGTCTTTTACAACTTCAAGTGCACTATTACCTATCTCGAAGCGCTGCTCCTTGCCGAGGTTGTTGTACATTACTTTCGTTTTCTGCAGATTAATTTTAAGACCCACCTTTCTGCTCTCCTTGTCTAACTCCGTAATCATGAGTTGCAATTCGTCCCCTGAGTTACTCAGCAATGCAATGTCATCGGCGAAGCGCAGGTTACTAAGGTATTCTCCATTGACTCTTATCCCTAACTGTTTCCATTCTAGGCTTCTGAAAACCTCCTGTAAGCACGCGGTAAATAGCATTGGGGAAATTGTGTCCCCCTGCCTTACACAAGAGTATTCATGTCACAGTAAAAGGAATAAAAAGGAACTATGAAAAAAAAACTAATGTTAGTTACATGCTAGAGAGCCCTCAAGTATACATTTCTTTCCGGTATTCATTAATGAGGGTCTCTTACTGGCAGACTTGGAACTTTAGGTTCTATACCAGGAACTATCGCTCAGCTACAAGCTCGTAATGAGTTCACGTGCTATGTGGTGCCACACAGGCACATAAAGTATTTGCCATACTCACCGCCAAGGCTACAGATGGCGCTGACTGACACTGCCGTGTTTATTTCAGTTATATACCAAATAATGTGGCTGGGAGGATGGCCGCCATGGTAGCTCAGGGGTAGAGCATCGCACGCGTTATTCGAAGGTCGTAGGTTTGGTTCCTGCCCATGGCAAGTGATCTTTTAACCCACTTGTCTTTCTTCACAATTACATAATACAATTCAGTTTAATAACTTTCCCTATACTTTCCTTGGCATTCTTGTCTGTTAGATCTCATTATTATTGTTAAAGCACGAAAAAACGCGCCCTTCATATACACTTCTTTCCCTTATTCGTTAACGAGGGTCTCGTACTGGCAGACGTGGTGCCTTAGGTTGTATTCTAGGGATCATTTGTCAGCTACCAGGTCGTAGTGAGTTCACGTTCTCTGTGACGCCACACAGTCTAGAGTGTACCACACTCGCCGCCATGGCTACAGATGGCCCTGACTGACACTGGAAGAATAGCCGGTGGGGTAGAGCATCTAACGCATTATTTGAAGGTCGCAGGTTCAGTTCCTGTCCTCAGCAAGTTATCTTTTCACCAATTTTTCGTTCTACCTCGGCATTATTTTCTTTAGATCTCGTTATTATTGTGTCAAAACAGGGGAAAACGAGCCCTTAAGTACACACTTCTTTCTCTTATTCATTATGATGGTCTCGTACTGTCAGAATGGTGCCTTATATGAGGGACTATTGCTAAGCTACCAGTTCTTAAAGAATTCACGTGCTACGGGACGCCACGCAGTCTCATAAACATTGTGCCCCACTCGCCGCCACGGCTACAGATGGCGCTGACCGACACTCCGACGTTATATTTCACTCATTTACAAAATATTGTTTCTGGAAAAATAGCCGTTGTGGAAGCGGGAGGGGGGGAGTAGAGCATCAAACGCGGGGGCAAGTTATCTTTTCACCCAATTTTTTTCTTCGCATATACATATTACAATTCGTTCTAATAACTTTTTCTATAATTTTTTTGCCATTATTGTCTGTGAGATCTCATTATTTTTTATGTTAAGAAACGAAAAAACGTGCCCTTATATACTTCTTTTCTTCATTCGTTAACAAGGGTCTCTACTTTAAGACTTGGTGCCTTAGGTTGTATACAAGGGACTATTTGTGAGGTACCAGCTCGTAATGAGTTCGCGTGCTACATGACGCCACACAGGATTATAAAGGGTGCGCCACATTCACCGCCATGGCTACAGACGGCGCTGACTGACACTGCCACGTTTAATTTCACTTATATATCAAACTATGTGGCTGGGAGAAAAGCGGCCATGGTAGCTCAGGGGTAGAGCATTGAACGCGTTATTTGAAGGTCTCAGGCTCGGTTTCTGCCCACGGGAAGTTATTTTTTACTCACTTATATTTCTTCCTGGGAAATATTATCTTTACATCTTGTGATTATTGTGTCAAAACCCAGAAAAACTAGCCCTTAAGTACGCACTTCTTTCCTTTATTCATTAACGAGGGTCTCGTAGTGGCAGCTTTTGGGTCTTAGGTTTTATACGAGGGACAATTGGTCAGCTACCAGCTCGTAATGAGTTCACGTGCTACGTCATGACACACAGGGTCATAAAGTGTTTGCCTCACTCACCGCCATGGCTACAGATGGCACTGCCGGACGCTCCCACGTTTTTTCTCCTATATACCAAATAATGTTGCAGGGAGGATAGCTGCCCTAGTAGTTCAGGGGTAGAGCATCGAACGCCTTATTCGATGGTCGTAGTTTTGGTTCCTGCCCACGGCAAGTTTGACTTACTTCTTTTCACCACTTTACTTTTGTTCCTTTGCACTATTGTCTGTGAGACCTCAATAATATTATGTCACAACACGGAAAAGCGAGCCTTTAAGTAGACACTTTTTTCCCTTGTTCATTAACGAGGGTCTCGTACTGGCAGAATTGGTGTCTTAGGTTGTATAAGAGGGACTATTGGTCAGCTGGTTCCTAATGAGTTTACGTGCTACCTGGCGACACACAGCCTTATTAAGAGGTCACCGCACTCACCGCCATGGCTACAGATGGCGCTGACTGACACTCCCGCGTTTATTTCAATTATACCAAATAAAGTGGCTGGGAAAATAGCCGCCATGGTAGCTCTGGGGTAGAGCATACAACGCGTTATTTGAAGTTCGCAGGTTCGGTTCCTACCCACGGCAAGCTATCTTTTCACGCACTTTGCTTTCTTCACATTTACATATTACAATTTGGTTTAATAACTTTCACTATACTTTCCTTGGCATTATTGTCTGTTAGATCTCTACAACATTGTGCCAAACACGAAAAAACGCGCCTTTCATTTTGCCGTGGTTTTTGTCCATGGCAAGTTATCTTTTACACACCTATATTTCTTCCTTGGCAATATTATTTTTAGATCTCGTTATTGTTGTGTCAATACCCAGAAAAACGAGCCCTTAAGTACACACTTCTTTCCCTTATTCATTAACAAGGGTCTCGTACTGGCAAACTTGGTACCTTAGGGTATATACGAGAGACTATAGGTCAGCTATATGCTCGTATTGAGTTCACGTGCTACGTGACGCCAGACAGGCTCATAAAGTGTTTGCCGTACTCACCACCATGGCTGCAGAATGCGCTGACTGACACTATCACGTTTTTTTCACCTACCAAATAATGTGGCTGGGAGGACAGCCGCCGTGGTTGTCTGGGGGTAGAGCATCGAACGGGCTATTCAAAGATCGTAGGTTCGGGTCCTGTCCACGGCAAGTTACTTTTTCACCCAATTCACTTTCTTCCTTGAAATATTGTCTGTTAGATCTCGTTAATGTGTTACAACACGGAAAAACGAGCCGTTAAGTACACACTTCTTTTCCTTATTCACTTACGAGTGTCTCTTACTGGCAGACTTGGTACTTTAGGTTTTATGCCAGGGACTATCGGTCAGATACCTGCTCATATAGAGTTCACGTGCTGCGTGAGGCCACACAGGCTCATAAAGTGTTTGTCAAACTCACCACCAAGGCTACAGATCGCACTGACTGACACTGCCACGTTTATTTCACCTATGTACCAAATAATGCGGCTGGGAGGATAGCAGCCATAATAGCTCAGGGGTAGAGAGAGCCATCGAACGCGTTATTCGAAGGTCATAGGTTCAGTACATGCCCTATAGGCAAATGATCTAAACACCCACTTTTTTTCTTCTAATTTACATAACAATTCAGTTTAATAACTTCCCCTATACTTTCCTGGGCGGGATTGTCTGTTAGATCTCATAATTATTTGGTCAAAACATAGAAAAACGAGCACCTAAGTACACTTCTTCACCTTATTCAATAACAAGGGTCTCGTACTGGCAGACTTGGTGCCTTATACGAGGGACTATTGGTGAGCTCCCAGCTGGTCATGAGTTCACGTGCCACGTGACGCCACACAGGCTCATAACGAGTGTACCACACTCGCCGCCATGGCTTCAGGTGATGCTAACTGACACACCCACGTTTAATTTCACTTATATAAGAAAAAAAGTGGCTGACAGGATAGCCACCGTGGTAGCTCCAGGGTATGGCACGAACGCGTTATTTGAAGGTCGCAGGTTTGGTTCCTGCCCACAGCAAGTAATCTTTCCACTCACTTTCCTGTCTTCACATTTACATATTACAAACTTTCCCTACACTTTCCTTGACATTATTGTCTGTTGGATCTCATTATTGCGCCAAACACGAGAAAACGCGCCCTTCATATACACTTTTTATCTTATTCGTTAACGAGGGTCTGGTAATGGCAGACTTGGTGTTTTAGGTTATATACGAGGAACTATTGGCCAACTACCAGCTCGTAATTAGTTAACGTGCTACGTGACGCCACACAGGCTCATAAAAACATTGTCACACTCGCCAACATGGCCACAGATGGCGCTGACTGATGATCCCACATATTATTTCACTTATATACCAAATAAAATGGCTTAGAGGATAGTCCGTGGTATCTCAGGGATAGAGAATCGAACGTTTTATTTGAAGGTTGGAGGTTTGGTTTCTGCCCACGGCAAAATAACTTTTCACCCACTTTTCTTTCTTCACATTAACATATTACAATTCGGTTTAAATATTTCCCTATACTTTCTTAGGCGTTATTGTCTGTTAGATCTCAGTATTATTGTACAAACACAAAAAAGGAGTGCTTAGGTATGCACTTCTTTCCCTTCTTAATTAATGAGGACCTCTTACTGGCAGACTGTGTACTTTACGTATTATGCCATGGACTATCAGTCATCTACCAGCTCGCAATGTGTTCACGCGGGACGTGATGGAACGCAGGCTCATAATGAGTGCGCGACACTCACAGCTACGGCTGCAGATGGCGCTGAATGACATCTCACGTTTATATTCACTTATATACCAAATAAAGTGGATGGAAGGATATCCGCCATAGTAGCTCTGGGGTAGAGCATCAAATGCGTTATTCGAAGGCCGCAGGTTCGGTTCCTGCCCACGGCAAAGTATGTTTTCACGCACTTTTCTTTCGTCACAATTACATTACAATTCGGATTAATAACTTGCCCTATACTTTCATTTTTATTATTGTATGTTAGATACCATTATTTTTGATCAAAAGAGGGAAAAAACGAGCGCTTAGGTATACACTTCTTTTCCTTAATTATTAACGAGGGCAGACTTGGTGTCCAAGTTTGTATACGAGGAACTATTGGTCAGTTACCAGCTCGTAATGAGTACGCGTGCTACGTGACGCCACACAGGCTCATAAAGGTGCGCCCCATGGCTACAGAAGCGCTGACTGACACATATCAGTTTTCCACTAACTTGAAATGGTACGAAACGCTGTATTGGCCATACTGGCATATCTGACACTGTTGACATTGTTTCGTGATGTTTCACGATGCCTACATGCGCTTTCACGGCAATTGCATGTTATAGCAGTTTTGCACTTGTAACGGTACATCGGAACATCGTTTTGTGTGCTTTCCCAATATTTCACTTGATATCGCTGTTTCGTATTTGCAACAAAACAGAGCACTACCTTACTAGTTGACGTCGTTTTGGGTGGTTTCACGACGCTTCGTAACATGACCTAACCTAATCCTAATCATACCATAACCTAAACAAACATAATGACGTATCTCGCTAGGTCACACCGTGTTATTTCCTTTCACAATATTTCACACATCGCCGTTTTGCACACGCAACAAAATGGCACACTCGCTAGTTGACATGGTTACGGGTGGTCTCACGACGCTTCCAATATTGACCTACCATAACCTAACCATAACATGCCATAACCTAACCAAACTGAACCTTCGCCCTTCTAGCGTTTAAAAACCCTTCAGTCGCTACTTGACATCCTTTTGTGCGGCTTCACGACGCTTCCGTGTGTTTCCACATTTGATATCGCAATGTTTGTACTTGTAGCCGTGAAAAAACGCTGTATCTGGCTAGTTGACATAGTTTGGTGTGGTTTCGTGACGCTTCTCTACCTAACCTAATCTAACCCACCTTCGCACTTGTAACTTTACAAAACGATGTATCCCGGTAGGTATCATTGTTTCGTGCACCTTTACGATAATTAAGAGATATCACATTTTCTTACTAACTTGTAACAGTACCAAACGCTGTATCTGACATATTGACATATCGGACACAGTTGAAATTGTTTCATGAGGTTTCACGATGCTTACATGCGACTTCAGGCATTTGCAAAATATAGCCGTTCGCACTTGTAACGTACATCGGAACATTGTTTTGTGCGTTTTCAAACTATTTCAAATGATATCGCGGTTTCGTATTTACAACAAAACAGAACACTCTCTCGCTAGTTGACATGGTTTCGGGTGGTTTCACGACGCTTCATAACATAACTTGACCTAATCCTAACAATAACATAGCCTAACCATGACATAACCTAACCATAACATGAAAACCTAACCTTCGCTTTTCTAGCGGTAAAATACGCTTTACTCGCTACTAGACATCCTTTTGTGCGGCTTCACGACGCTTTCATGCGCTTTCACATTTGATATCGCAATTTTTGTACTTGCACCCGTAAAAAACTCTGTATCTGGCTTGTTGAAATAGTTTCGAGTGGTTTCATGATGCTTCCTAGCCTAACCTAACATAACCTTCGCACTTGTACTTTTACAAAACGCTGTATCTCGCTAGGTCACATTGTTTTGAGCACTTTTACAATGTTTGCTTGTTATCACAGTTTTCCACGAACTTGTAACACTACAAAACACTATGTCACTTGTTGGCATCGTTTAGAGGATTAACGTTGCTGTCATGCGCTTTCCCGATATTTGCATCATATAGCAGTTTCGTACTTGTAAGGATAGAAAATCATTATCTGGCTTGTTCACATCGTTTTTTGTTATTATTAATTGATATCGTGCTTTCTTACTCGTAACAAAACAACTCTCTTGCCAGTTGTAGTTTCGGGTGGCTTAACGACGCTACTTAGCTTAACCTAACATACCCAAACCTAAACTAACCTTCACACTTCTAGCGTTACAAAACGTTTTACTCAATACTTGACATCGCTTTGTGCGACTTTACGGCGCTTTCATGTGCTTTTACAATTGATATTGCAGTTTCTGACTCTTAACCGTGAGAAATGCTGTATCTCGATGGCGTTTCATGACGTTTCATAACCTAACCTAACCTAACCTAACCTAACCTTTGCACTTTATCTTTACAATACGCAGTATCTCGTTAGGTCACATTGTTTCGTTCATATTTAAGATATTTGCATATCACAGTTTTCTATCAAATCGTAACAGGCTGTCTCTGACTAGTTGACATCGTTCTTTGAGGTTTCACGCCGCTTTCATACGAATTTACGACAATGATTGATGATATTACCTCTCCCATTATGTTATTCGCAGATGATTGTGTAGTGTTTAGAGTGATTAAATCGTACAAGGATGCTGAACTTTTGCAGCATGATCTGTACCGAATATGAACGTGCTGCCAAAAATGGTAAATGAGTCTAAACGTCCGTAAATGTTGCTGTGTATCATTCACCAATCGGATTATTAAACTAGACACAACATACGAAAGAAATAATTCAATTATTAGCAATTAATGCTGTTATAAGTATCAGGGCGTCTATTTTTCCGACACTTTCAAGTGGAATGAACACAATGACATAACTGGTGCCAAGGCAGGCTGGATGCTATACTTCATACGCAGAAATTTTAGGCAAGCTTTCCAGACCGTGAAAAAAAACCGTTTATCTCATGTATATAAGACCTATTCTTGATTATGCTTGCGTAATCTGGGATCCCCATCAGCAATACTTGATTGAAGCACTGGAAAAAGTTCAAAACCAAGCAGCCAGGTTTGTTAGCAACAACTATATTTCCTTTGCAAGCATCACAGAAATGAAACGAGTAATGAAATGGGATACAGTGATGGTAAGGAGGCGGAAACTGGGGCTTAAATTTCTTCATTGTATATATTATAATTGAAATTCTAATAACCCTCTAGATTATCTGTTCACACCAACGTAGGTCTCCAATCGTCAAGACCATTCACGAAAATTATTAGAATACCGCTACAAAACCCACATTCTCGGTAGTTCTTTTTTCTTAAAAACAATACAGGAATGGAACCGTCTACCGGATGATCTCTTCAATGAAACTGATAATGAATCCTTTTTCCTTCCTTGTAACAATGCCTACAATATCACTGCCACTAAAATGGTTTGCTGTCTCGAAGCGTGTGCGTGTTTACGAATGCATGACTGCGACGTTGTTATCGCTCACCTGTATTCGAGTGTTTTTTTCTTCTCTTAAAATATCTTTAGTGGTGTTGTACTTGTATCTATTGTTTCGTTGAAACTATGTAGTCAAATTATTATGTGTACCTCCCCTACGTAATGCCTTACGGCGATGTAGGTGAAATGTAAATAAATAAATAAATTGCATAGTATAGCAGTTTCGCACACGTAACGGTAAAAAACGCGGTATCTCGCTAAGTCACATCGTATTGTGTGCTTTCACAATATTTCACCAGAGATCGCAGTTTCATGCTTGCAACATAAAAAATACTATCTTGCTAGTTGATGTCGTTTGGAGTGGTTCCACGACGCTTCATAACTTGACCCAACAACGCAATTTAGAACTTGTAACCGTAAGAAACGCTGTATCTCGATAGCTGACATCGTTTTGTGCTGTTTCATGACGCTTTCTAACCTAACCTTTGCACTTGTACCATTACAAAACGCTGTATCTCGCTAGCTCACATTGTTTTGTACACTTTACGATATTGGCATGTTATCACGACAGAAAATAGCACAATGAAACGGGGACACAAGACGAGGACACAAGGCACAGGCCCCGTTTCTTTGCGCAATTTTTTGTCGTCAAAATGTACCAACAAGCCCAAATTTCGACAGGGCATGTTATCAGTTTTCCACCAACTTGTAACAGTACGAAACGCTGTATTTAACATATAAGACATTGACAGAGTTGACATCGTTTCGTGAGGTTCACGATGCCTTCATGGGTTTTCACAGCATTTGCATGATATAGCATTTTCACACTTGTAACGACACATCGGTACATTGTTTTGTGTCTTTTCACAATATTTCACGACAAGATTTCGCAGTTTCGTACTTGCAACAAAACAACACAATCTCGCTAGTCGATGTCATTTTGGTTTCTCGACACTGAATAACAACCTAACCTAATCTCAACCATTACCTAACCATAAGATAACCTAACCAGAATATACTTTACCCATAACATAACCCAACGTAACTTAACCAAACCTAGCCGTCGAACTTCCACCAATTAAAACGCTTTACTCACGGCTTGACATTATTTTGTGCGGCTTCGTGACTTTTTCACGTGATTTCACGACATTTGATTTCGAATTTTTTTACTTGTGACTTTCATAAACGCTGTATCTGGTTAGTTTAGTGCGGTTTCATGATGCTTCCTAACCTAACCTTACCTAACCTTCGCACTTGTATCTTTACAAAATGCTGTATCTCGCTAGACTACATCGTTGTGTGTACTTTTACAATATTGCATTTTAGAATTTTCTATTAGGTTTTACCTATACAAGACGCTGTGTCACGACCTGCATCTTTTGAAAGGTTTCACGATGCTTTCATGTGCTTTCACATCTGCATGATATAGAAGTTTCGCACTTCTAACGGTACAAAACGCAGTATGTCATTAGTTCACATCGTTTTCTTTTCTTTCACAATATCTCCTTTGATATTGCAGTTTTGCGCATGCAACAAAACGGAACACTTCCTTGCTAGTTGACATGGTTTCGGGTGGTTTCACGACGCTTCCAAACTTGACCCAAAGTGCCAACCACTGGCACGCGTATGCACGCGCCTAAGCGTCAAAAGCATCTAGTCACCCCTGTGGAGGAAAAGGGCGCGCAACCACTGGCACGCGTCGACCGCGTTGACGCGCACGCGTCCAAGGCCGATGCACAATGTTGCTTGATCTTTTGGCTAGCTGTCCAAGTTCAGCACAGAATGGCACGTTCTCAACTGGAGCGGGAATGTATGTTTTAGAGGATACGAGAGCATGTTAACAACTTGATAGTGCTTCAACCACCACAGTTTAGGCTATTTTAGAAGTAATTGACATTTCACTGCCCAAAGTAACTACAGCGGTATGCACCAGAAATCAACATCAGTGCGTGAGCCGCTCCCGCGAATGAACAGTCGCGTCTAGCATACTGTACGTCTATCATAGGCGTGTGCAGGGTTCTCCTTATGGAAGGGGGGAGACAAAAGTTTGTCCCAGTGCCCCTCCCCAGGGGTAACTTAGCAACCCCTCCCTATTATGTTAATATATGGAGTTGACATTGAGCTCTCCCACCCCTCCTCTCTGCGGCGAATGAGGCGTGACTGCCCTGCTGATCACGTTTACAAACCACCGGGTTCCTATACCTGCACTACCAAAGTTACTAACAATATCTTGCATATGCTGGTACCTTCAGTATATTTACACAACATATTTTATATCAGTCAACTTAATAATCACGCCTACAACTTCATGATCTGACAGATTTAAGTGAGTCATAAGACTACAATTGAGGCCAGAGTAGCAGGCTTTCGGCTGATGTGTGTGTTCGAAATATCCTCTAATGAAACAAAGCACACCTGGTTCTTATTGATACAACTGATGTTGGCCATAAGATAGGAACCAAATACTGCGTAGAATGCCTTCGGGCATTTTCCATAATCGAAATGTGCTCTAATACAACTAACTGTGCCTGACATTTCATGATGTGACAGATACCGGTCATAATATTGCAACTGACCCCTGTATGGAAGACTTCTGGGCGTTGTCTTTAGTCAAAGTATTCTCTAAAATGACAAATGACACCCAACTGTTCATGAAGTCACAGATATCGGTCATAATACTAGAACTGAAACCTTAATGCAAGACTTCTGGACGTTGTCTTCAGTCAAAGTATTTTCTAAAATGACAAATGACGCCCAACTCTTCATGAAGTCACAGATATCGGTCATAATAGTGGAACTGAACCCTTCATGGAAGGCAGCCAAAATGTTCTCCAATGCAATAAAATACATCCGACACATCATGATGCAACAGATATTAGTGACCAGATTGGAACCGAGCACAGCGTGGAACACTTCCGGATGGTATATTTATTTATTTTCAAATATGGCTGCTCACTGTGAGGCTACTGCAAAAGTGACGTACATATATACAAAATGAAAGGATTTAATCAGTAATATCACATTAAGTGTGCCAAGGTAAACAAATATCACTACCCTTTAGTGCACCCCTGTAATAAATGAAAGAAATAGGACATTATTTTAATACAAGTGCCTCCAAAAAGTCAGACACACTGGTATTAGGAATCAAACCAAGTAGATCAATTAAGTGTTTGATAACTTTATTTGAACGTGTTAGAGAGCTCTACAAATGACTTCCAAGCTGGGTGGTGATCGCGGATCAGTGCTGTGCTGAGGACTTCAGCACTTTGCTGGTAGTTTAAATATCCTTTAACATCTACAAAATGCATCTGACACTTCTCGATGAGACGGACATTGGTTTTGAGATTACAGCCAAGCACTGTGGCTTTCACATGTCATCAATTGTCAAAATACCCTATATTGCTATAAAGCATGCCAAAAATTTTTGATGGAACAGATACTGATCAAAGGATTGCACCAGAGCACCGTACAGAAGGTTTGGCAAGTTTTCCAACCGAACTAAACAGAATATGCTTAAGTGAATGCGTATATATAATCAGAGTTAATGCATATACCAAAAAACCGAACAGAAATGAGGGGCTCCTTGGAAACACATACAAATATGCAATGTTCGAAACCATCGAATATATTCAGCTCATTGCAGTCTGGAGGCACATATAAATACATGCAAAGCTCTGAAAGGTCTCATAAGTCACATGAGGTATTTTTTGCATTTCTTCTATACAAAGTGCAGTACCATACTTGTGCACCTTCATTCATTCTGTGCATACATGTGGTGATCTTCTCTTCCCATAATCGTGTCATCGTGCAGCTGATTTGAAATCAGGTGCTTCTCACAAGGTTTTCAGTTATCTGCCCAGCTGTAAACAAAACGTGCGTTATGTTATAGTAAACTGTAAAACGACGGAGAAGCGCCATTGTATGCCTATAGCTATGAGTATCAGAATGAACTATAAATTAAGAATGTGTGTGTTAGAGTGCCTCCAAACAACGTATGTGCTACTGAGCGTGGCACAGAAGCAGAAGAAGCGAGAAGTGAAATAGCAGGCAATACCAGCAGCACTTAATCATGCAACTTTCTTTTTCGAACACCACAGCAACGCACGC